>NW_018164743.1:1589183-1589817 GCF_001263595.1 Phalaenopsis equestris
CTCAGTGACTTCCCAGTCTATCCTATGGTTTGGCTCCAATTTTAGGAAGAAAATATTAAAGTATTTTATCCTGCCAATTTTATTTAATTAGGGCTTATATTTGCGTGACAAGGTCCCTCAAATTGCCTAGAAGATATGAGGGTTTACGTCGTATCGGACGACAACCTCGGAACCTAGAACGAGTTTAGGGCTTAAATCGTACGGCAGAGCTATACGAATGTCTAAAGAAAAGGCGGAGGATTTATGTTGCGCTAGGCAAACAACCTCGAAAACCTATGAATTGTTGTTTAATTTCTAGGAAAAGGAAAGGTTTTGCTGAGGAAGACGTGTTCTGTTGTTAAAGATGGCTGTGCTGCCCACCGCGCAAGCTCCAAGCTCCTCGACGTGACGAATTTAAGTTTTCTAGAGTGTCCGGTTGTAGTATCAAATCAAACGGCCTTATGGTTGTAGTCCTCTAAACATCCTATATAAAAAAAAAGAAGGTAAACATGTTTAAAGTTATAAAATGTAAAGCGTGCGATACATGAATGAACAGTAGCATGCAAGTGAAACAGTAGTAAGTAAAACAGGAGCAATACAACATGCTATACATGAAAGACAGTAGCAGGTAGAAACAAAATAAATGTAACATGCT
>NW_018164743.1:1592756-1593328 GCF_001263595.1 Phalaenopsis equestris
AAAGCCAAAAGAGGACCTTCCCTGCCTACAGAAGACGAAGCCAACAGCGCCTTTCGGACCGAGCGGCCGAAGCCAGTGACAAAGAGAGAAGTATCGGGAAGAGGAGAAGAAGAATGCTACTCTAGTGTACCAGGGAACAAGCCTCCCAGAGTCAAATTGCCGAGAGAGAAAAACCCACGGCTCGAGGGACTGGCGCGGCATCGGGAAGGAAGGCCGCGGGCAGAAGAAGAATAGGGAAGGACGGACGAAATCAAAGCTTCCCTCGCGTGGAGGAGGAAGAGCTCGCACGGCTCGAGACCGAGAAAGAGAAAGGGTCAGACGCGCGAACGGGAGAGCTGCGGGAGACAGAGCTCGAGCGCAGGGGAGACGGCTAGGGATTAAAGAGGAAAGAAAGGAAGGTTAACTGATATATATATAAATATATATATTAAATATATATATATATAGATATTAATTAAACGATTTATTCGCGCGCGACGACGCGACAAAATGGGTGTCCCCCCCGGGCAAAATCGACGTTCCGGACGCGTTGGCGCAGTCCGTTTCGTCATCCGGGGTCGCTCGGACGACGT
>NW_018164743.1:1593464-1632183 GCF_001263595.1 Phalaenopsis equestris
ATTTCACAAAATATTGACCCGCGATCGATCGTCACAAGTGGTTTACTCGAGCCCTCGACGAATAACAGTGCAAGCGATGTGAATCGTGGCGATCAGACGCGTCGACTCTCCGAATTGCGAGGCCTGTGCGCGGGAGTGCGAATTGTGCAAAATGCCACCCTAAGGCTCAGGAAGGTCCTATAGGGAATTCCTTTTGGGTTTCCTCATGTTGGTTTCGTCCTTCTAAGTGCTAGAAGTCGATACCACACACGCGAAACCTCCAAAAGAGGACGGAAATAGGTCGAACTAAAACGAGGCGGGCACCACTTCTAAGACTCTAAGATAGTCGCAGGAAGACCCCTAAGGCTAGATCCTAACTCCTACGAGAAATACTAGACCTCACGAAAATTGAGCTCAACAGATGCATACACATCTTTTTCTATTATGCTTATCATGCATATCTGTCTTATCAATATGAAGGATTTTATTAAACTATGGCATACATGTAGTCAAATATACAATATGAAGTAAAAAAGATCACTGAAATTTAGAAATACAATTACTCTCCTTAGTTTTCATGCTAAACTCTTCATATTCGACAGTTAGCAGAAGTTGCGATGACTTTTACGTCGACATTAATAACTTATAAGACATACTAATGATTACTCCAGTGATTGAGAACTCTATGGTGAAATGAAACTACTTATCTGTATGTAGAATATATACTTTCCCTTGGAATGGTCGAAGGATAAAATGGGTTGTCTTCCTTGACTCAACTTAGTTCCAATTCTCATATTGGAGACATCACACTCCTGGAACACTTGGCTAAATCGTGAAGTGCTAGAATAGGGGCCTAACTAAAATATTTCTTCAAAGCATTAAAACTTGCTTGTGTCTCATTTGACCAAGCAAATTTATCTTACTCGAGAAGCTCCATCAACAATATTGTGATTGAGCCGAAATGCTTGATAAATCTCTTGTGAAAAGAAATCACTCCATGATCTGGTGTCCTTGAGTAAATAGTCTCGCTTTGGGTCAGGCCATAATTGCTTCGTTCTTCATAGGGTCCATCTCAATGCTGACAACTAAAACAATATATCATAGGAAGTACATCTGCTGTATAAGAAAGTGATACTTTTTTGGGAGATCATTCAACAATTTTGTTGAAGAGTTCTAAACAACCGTGATAGATGCTGCAAATGCTTCTCTTATGAACAATTATACACTTGAATGTCATCAAAGTATATAACTACGAGCAATGTTTAAAATTGAACAATCTGAGACATGCCTTGATGCCCACCTCAGAGCAATTAAAAAAAAATAGATCTATTGATATTATTATTTTGGTTGAACAATAGAAGTAAGAGAAATCTACTATACTAAACTCATCATATGTCTTTGTTATTTTATTTTACTTTCATTTCAATTTTTATTTTTGTTTCATGCTTGATCAGTTGATGCTTACATTATATATTTATTTTGTGTAAGATGTTACATGATATTTAGTGGCTTATTTAATTTGTTATTTAATCTAAACACAATTAAGTTTTTTTTTTTCTTAAATGCTAGAATGTTAATGTTTTTTTTTTAATATGTATAAGTTATGTTTCCAATATCAAATTTTTGCCTTTTTATTTTGACTTGCATAACTTTTAAATTGTGGGGCTTATGCCTCATTCTTTTTTGAAGCTTATATCTCGTCTCATGAACCAATATTGCTTCAATACCCAATTGCGTAATTTTATACGTTGACTATGAGTTTTCCAATGAAGGCTTGAAAGATCTGGGTCATCAACCTCATTAAGGTACTCTGACTGCACATTCGACACGCCAATTGGCATGACTATCTACTAATGTAATTCATCTCATGTTTTGAAGGCTTTCTTTCACTCATCATGTAGTCTCATTTTGATCTGGGGATAACTAATATGCATATCAAATTTAAAGAGGACATGATGAAGTAAATTATCCAATCCCAGAATAAGAAATCGATAATTAGTGGTGATTTTATTAACAATTCTGCTATATTATACATATGCTCCAAGAATCATCATTCTTTGGTACAATTAAAGTTGGAACTGCATATGGGCTAGTACGCTTACTAACCAATCATCTAGCCATCATCTTTGTAATCTGCTTCTATAACTCCTCGTTTTTGGTTGTTCGCATCATGTAGGTTAGCTGGTTGGGGAGCACTTATCCTAGAATGAGATCTATGGCATGCTGAATCTCTCGTAGTGGTGGCAATCTTGATGACAGGCTATCAACTTAAATATTTTGAAACTCATTTAATAAGGGCCACACTGCCTCAAGTAGTAGCTCCTTTGTATCTCATTCTTCTTGCATCACTAACCATCACCTATCTCATAGCCAAAGTACTCATCAAGACTGGTTCCTTTAACTACAGAACCATAATACACTTCCCATTCTTGATAAATGAGTATATGTTTTTGTGACTATCATTTAGTGCCACTATCATATTGTCACAATTAGCCCAAAAAAATGTGACATACATCCATAGGCTCGGTGTCAAACTACACCTGATTTTGTAGCTTATTTCCAATCGAAAATTCTATCAGACACCTCATGTCATCTTTGATCTTATTTATTTCTTTTCTTCTACCGAGTTAGAGAATATGGTTGGACTTGGTTTTGGGTGATAAGTCTCACTTTGTCCCCCATATGTATAGATATTCTATTTTCACAACTGCTGCTTTTTATTATGAGACTGCTCATCTTCTCTATCACAGTGTAATCAGTACGAACGATATTATGTCTAAACTATTTTTTATTTTTCTTGGATTTGGTCTAAAAAACTTGTTGAACCACAACATCTAACAATCATTTGCAATTAATTAGTAATCCGATGTAGTCTATCCCTGTTTGAAGGGTGGGGTGTGGACCTAATACTATGGCATTATCTCTCAACATTTTGAGTTAAAAGTCTGGACATTCTATAATGTCCAATAAGGCTGTACCTGCACTAGTTTGCTAATGGATGGTCACAAGCCTTTTAGATAATGGCTACAATATTATCTTTGGTCTCCAAAAACTCACATTTTAGTATAAGCTGTTTAAACTCACTGTTTACTAACAAATTCTTCTATTGCAAATCGTGAAGTCTCAGAAAGACATCCTGTTTGTAATATGCTTGTAGGTACTTGCGTTGCATTTCTCTTCATCTTAGATCATGTTGTAATTTTATTTTTTCCTCGTGTTTGCATAAACGTCTTAAATTTGTTCACCATCGAGAACTACTTTTTTTAACGCATTGATGGCTAGTTTTCCCTTTTGTTAGGTTGAACATCTTTATATTAGAAACCCATTTCAATGTCGGAGCCACTCAATGAACTCGTTCGGATTCATACGATTATTAAAATCTAGCAAGTCAACCTTCACATAAAAACACTATTTCTCTTATACTCAACGTCGAACTGATGCAGTATCGACTCTTTGTTGCTTGAGGCTTCTTGTTGAAAAGGTTTTTCATGATCTCCTTCTTCCGGGTGGTCACAGTTGTTGCTATGGACGACTTCCCTATGCTATCTTCTTTCAAAATCAGCGTGTTTCTTGCAATTGAAAGGTTTTTCGTTGTATATCCTCCATGGTAAGTTTGTGAATATCCATCAAGAGTGTATCCGTGGTAGCATTGTGACTAGTTCCTCACTTAGGGTTTTAGGTGATGTTGGATTGTGGATCAAGAGTTTGTTGGGGGGTTTAGGTTTAAGTGCTAGGTGTCAGGATGAATGTTTGGTAGAGGTAGTTTAACTTTTGAAAATTTAGGTTTATGGTTAGGAATTGAGGTTGGGATGGTTGCGTGTTGAGTTGTTGAAAGATTTATGTTTTGTGAATTTTTGGTCTAAGGGGGGAGAAGGCAAATTATTAAAAATTTAGGGTTGGTCGGACTATGATGTCAAATGAGATTGTTCTAGGGCATCTTGAAGGTTTAAGGAATAAACTTGGTGGCGAGAGATTGTAAAATAGAAAGAAGAAGAGAATATATGCAATCGGTAGGAGTTTGGAAGGAAGTTGAAGAAATTCAGTGGCTATCTGGTTTGAGAACATCAATGCACTCAGTGAAACAACAAGGTATGGATGAAGGGGGGATTCAATATCTGTTCCTTATGAGTTATGAGATACAAATTCACCATTTGAAGAAAAATAGGTAGCTCTCAAAGTAGGAGAAAACAAGGAGAAAACTCTGCAAGTAACTTATACTAAAGCAAAAATGTCCAAAATCAATAAAAAACAGATAAATTGTTCTCAAATAAATTAAACCTAATTCTATCTCTAATAATATAAACTTAGGGCGCACATGGGCTGGAGCAACCAAAACAGTGGAAAATTTTCCGCTATAGCAGTGGGACGGGAGAATCTGTCTCTTGCATGGACGGGGAATCAGTCTCCTGCGTTCAACTTGGGACACTCCTATGTCACTCCCTTTCTCAATAATTCTCTCTTTCTTTCCATCTCCTTGATCGTATAAAGTTTTGCATCAAAGCCTTTCAATTTTGTCTAGTGGAATTCTTGCTCTTGTAACTTGATTGTGATTCATTTCATTCCTCCGCTCATTGAAATCAATTGACTTGCACTCTCTTACATGCATGCGCTTGCCTTTCTGTTCATCCACATGCACTGTGCTCTCTTTGTTGGGTCACATCTCATCTTTTTATTGCTTCTCGACACTAACTCATTTTTTCTAGCTTGCCCACTCAATTGTACTTGGTTCTGCATGCTCTTTGTCTAGGAGTGCCATTCCTTTGTTCACACAATCACGTCTCATCTGTTGCTCTGCACGCATACAACTTTGTGTGCTCACCTTACTACATGACCTCTTACCTTTGTTTCTAACTAGGCTTATTGTTTCATTTGCACATTTATTCAAACACCAAGTCACTTTTGTTCAAATATTTTATGAACCAAATATTATTTTTATATTCGAACTTTAGCAACTACGTTTCTCCTTGATTTTAGAAAGTAATTATATAGACATAATTTAGTAATGTCCTGTTCAATGGCATTCATTAGCTTTTTTATTGAACTATTTTTATGGCATATCTACATTTAATTCATCATGACACTTTGATTTTGATGGAAGGTGGGCTACCCATTACAATTTAAGGATGATAAAGGTAAGGATATTAATTTTAAGGAAGGATAATAAATTGACATGTAAATAATATTCTTAGTGAACACACTAAAGAACCCTGATAAGAGTAAGCTACCAAGCTTCATCTTTCATTGCATATAAGCAACACTGTCTCACTCTTTATTTTTAACTATTTAAATACATGTTTTTATATATTTTCAGGTAGGTAAAAGGAAGGCCCAATATTTTCATTATTTGATTGCATGATTTATTGCTATCTTGCTTGGTTGAAGATGTTTTTATTGTAAAGTATCCAAATTTTAATTTCCGACATTAGAACTTTAATGAAATGTGGAGAGAAGATAGGATATCTCACTGTGCTTCTAAATATGTAAAATTAAACTCCTTGATAATTAATTTGTTTAGTTTTTTCACTCTTGATTGAAGATTATAACGACATATCCTTTCCATAAAATAAAAGTAATATTTCTCTCTAGATGTGTATAATGAAGTTGAAGTTGAATTCTTTTCAAATGTAGATAATAAGAATATTGAACAAATAGAAGGTAGAGGATAATAATTCCATAACTAAATGAAAAGAAGTGAATCTTGTCTGGTAAAGTATTGGTGTAGTATGATGTATGCTGTCAACCTAGGCTATATAAGAAGATTAGAGAAGATCAGCATTCCATATGCATGCTCCTTACAAAAACTTAAGGTGTAAGCATGTTAGCAGTGACAGTAGTATAATGAATGCTATCTCCAAAATATGTTTCTCCTTGTGTTTAGAAAGTAATTGTATATACATAATTTAGTAATTTCTTGTTCAATAGCATTCATTAGTTCTTTGATTGAACTACTTTTATTGCATATCTACATTTAACTCATCATGACACTTTGATGTAGAGGGAAGGTGGGCTACCCATTGCAATGTAAGGATGACAAAGGTAGGGTTATTTTTTTTTTAAGGATAATAAATTGACATGCAAATAATATTTTAGTGGACACAATAAAGAACCCTGATAAGAGTAAGCCACCAAGCTTCATCTTTTATTGCATATAAGCAACATTGTATATTATGTTAACTTAAATACAACTCACTCTTTATTTATAACAATTTAAATACATATCTTTATATATTTTTCCGTAGGTAAAAGGAAGGCCCAGTATTTTCATGATTTGATTGCATGATTTATTGTTATCTTGCTTAGTTGAAGATATTTTTGATAGTATCCAAAACTTCATTCCCGACATTAGAACTTCAATGAAATACGGAGAGGGTAGGATATCTCACCGTGCTTCTAAATATATAAAATTAAGTTCCTTGATAATTAATTTGTTTAGTTCTGGCACTTTTGATTGAAGATTATAACGACTTGGTGTTTTCAAAACATGGAATCCTGTATTTTGTTTGATAAATTATGCTTGTTATGCCAATGTTTTACTATCTTATATACATTTTTTACTACTGTATTCCATTAAATAATTATCTTAATAATTGTAGCTTGTCATCATTTGCTACATAATTTACTTTGTTGCTCATTTATGGATATAACTCAGTGTTTAATTATCTTGTTTAGGTTACCAATGAACAGCTGTATTTATTCACATCGTCATTGCTAGGCTTTTTGGGGGAGTATAACATACGACTTCCTGTAATAAATGCTTCCACAATTACGAACAGTACACAGGCAAGTGCCACCTTTTTGAAGTATTCTTTCCTCATAAGTTTTATTAGCACTCATGGCCATGATGACTCTGCTCCTCTAGTTGTTTTGTTTAGGAATTTTATCTTTTAAGGACGGTGATACTGGAGTTTAGCAAAGACCGAAAGCAAACAAATATTTTTTTTGAATTCATATAGGAAAAAAACAACAAAAACAAAAGCAGAGGTTGTGTTTGGGGTGGAGGTGCGGTGCCGCGCCACAGTTTTTTCTATTTGGCAAAACCGCGTTTTGTTTGTGCTCTCAAAAAGCTGCAGCCGAAAGCTGCATTTCCCCACCACCTCTGCTACCTGTCGTGGCTGCGAGAAATCTTTGATAAGGCTTTTTCAGATTTTTTTAACAACTACCGCAGCTTTTTGAATAACAGCTTCTTCTGCAGCAGCCTTAAAATTGTTTCTTCAAACAGCTGTGGCTACCACAAGCAGACTCAGAGATTTCAAATTGCAGCAAGCACAATACAGAACACTAAACGGGGGTGGATCCAGGGTGGACTACTAGCTTGGGGGTTGGACCGCTAGAAACGGTAATTTGAATTTGCAACAAACACAACACGACATTTAACGGGGGTGGATCCAAGGTGGAAGGGTGTCAGCTAGAGGTTTGGACATCTAGAGAGATAGCAAAGGGGTTGGAAGGAGAGGAGGCAACATGGGGATGATGGTGGGCAGGAACAACTAAAGGGTCGTTGTCCCGTGCAACTTCAACGAGGTAAGGTGGTTGTATTATGGGAAAAACAACAGAGATATGTTGTTCTGGGCGGCGGTAGCAAGGGAGGATTAGGACAACAATGAAGGGGGATGCGGTGGACTGCAAGATAGCAAACGGATGACTGTGCTTAGCGGCGACAACGAGGATAAGTTGGCTTGATTGCAGGAAAACAACAGGGAATTACTCTTCTGGGCGCGACAACAAGGGAGAGAGGAGGTGCACGATGGGAGAAGGATGAATGAGAGGTAGAGGAAGGATAATCACCACCTCGGGAGCAAGGTACAGTTGGAGCATCACTCAGACCTTTGGATACAACCCTATAAGGAAAAGAGAGACGCCGACGACTGTCCAAAGGTAAAATAGGAGTGAGCCCCATTCTCTTAAGCAGCACTCCTTAGGGTTATCAGAGCTGACCGCCCCTCCCAACTTCTGGACTGAACCTGTCTAGGGTCATAGGAGCCTCCCATCAGTCTCCTGGGATTGGGGGAGCTTCAACCTCATTAATCGAAGCTTCTATCTCCTCATGATATTGAGTTTGGTCAACCACATTGAAGGTAGAATAAATGATATAATCTTCCGGTAAGTCAATCCTACAGGCATTGTCATTTCAAAACACATCATAATAGAATAAGTATTCATATTATTTTAGCACAACTTGAACGGGAACTGTATATAGACATAAATTATCACAAAGTAACTCTTGAATTATTAAATCTATAATTTGCCTCATCCACTCTTCATACTCGGCTTGACACATCTGATAAACAAATACATTTGGAGGAACTAATTTGGAATGAAATCCATAGCATGCGGGATCACTTTCAGCGACAACCACCCCTTAGCGACAACCACCCAATAGGTAAATTGTCAGTCATGTTGTCTAACTGTCTTTTCCTTTGGGCTCATGGGTTCAACTTGAGTTACTTATGTCTTTTCCTCGTCAGTTGGAAGTTGAGACTCATTTATGAAGCCTTCATCCTCTCCTTTGTCACTGTCCATTTCTTCCATTGCTCCCTGTTCAGTGAAATAGACCATACATTTGTTTGGGCGATCTGATGCACTGTCCAAAACCGTGCTACTTGATGCACTTCTTGATTGGGAAAAATTTAGGAATGCTGGTTGGCTTTACTTGTTCTTTACTCTGCACTAGTTTCTCCTCAGGCCAGATCAGCTTGGATGCTTTGTTAGGTGTATTCTTGCTGCTTGATCTTAAGGTTAAACTCTCCTTGTTAGATGTGGCAGTCACTCGGTGATGTTCTTGTAACCAGTGAAGTCTAAAGAACATATCTTACCTATAATGTGCATGTAGGTACTTGCGCTGCATTTCTCCTTTTCATATTGGATCAGGTAGTGATTTCATCTTTTACTTCACACTGACATATGTGCTTCAATTTTTTCTGCCATAACAATGCACTCTTCTTTAACATGATGGTTGCTAGCTTTATCATTCTTTTTGATGGAATATCCTTGTATTCAAAGACTCGTTCCACTATCGGGAGCCACTCAATGAATTCTTCCGGATCTTTGTGACCGTCAAAATTTGAAAAATTCTCATTTTCTTAAAGTTCATGGCTTCTCCTCTGGTATTCCATGCCAAATCTTTGGTTTAGTGGTTCTTCATAACTGGAAACTATCTGGTGGAAGGGATTCACTTCATCCTTTCGATATGATGAATTGCTGTTTTGGCTATTAGCGATCCTTTCTGATTGTCTCCTTTTGAAGGCGACAAACATCTATTTGGAGGATTTCTCACCTCATATTTTACGTAGAAGTTCCTATACATCACTTTGCATATTATTCATAAATGACATTGTGTCATTTCTTCCCGATCAGGTTTCCTACAATTGCTTCCTTGGTGGCATGGCTAGTGTTTAGGTTTGGGAAGTGAATGTGGATGTATGAGGCTGATTTAGGGTGCAGAAAAAAGTTAGGGTTGTTAATTTTAAATACCACCTTGGGGAAAGGGTTTTGGGTGCAGAAAGGGATTGGTGGATGAGAGAGAGAGAGAGAGAGAGAGAGAGAGAGAGAGTGATTTTTTTAGATCACTCGAGACTGCTATTTATAGATGAACTGAACTTGATAGCGTTGTAGATTGTTCTAAACACATAATTATTATTTTAGATTTTACTTCCTATATGAAAATTCTTCGGTCTTTTACCATACCTAAAAATTAATAAATATAGCAAAGAACTTTTTTTTTCTAACAATTATCTAATTGAAATAATATACTGGGATACGAAGCTATTTATGAAGATAGTCAATGAGCAGATATATTTCCATTGTTTTAAACTTTACTTTGATCAGCATATTGTTTTTCTGTCTAAATTACAGTGAATAATGTTCTTAGAGTTTTTGTGCATGATTTGGTTAGTTGTCCTCTGCTTCTCATCCTTGTGATATGTCTCCATTGGTTTCTTACGCATGCAAATTTGAAAGTTTATGCGTGAGATATGTAAATATATAATCATTATGTGCATCGTATGCAATTTCTCTTTCTTTTATTCTGTTTTACGTGGCTGCAATATGCTACCTTTACCCTACAGCAGTAAAGTACTCAGCTTCTATTTTACAGTTGATCTTTTTTTTATTTTCTTATTTTCTAATGCTTTATTTTATTTTGCTTCAGCGTCTTTATCAGCATATGAAATGGAAGATTGGTTCTAATGTAAGTCAACTATCTCATATTCAATTTTAATGTTTATATCTTTTTCCATTCGATATGGATGCTGTACAGGCCAACTCTAGTTTAGCAGAATATATGCTTCATTCTAATTAAGGATATCTATCTATATCTTTATAATTTCTTAATTTATTTTCTCTCTTATTAGTGAAAAATATGTATAGCTGATGCAAACATTATGCAATATTCTATCCATAAACAAGATTTGAGTGTCTACTTAGTTTATAAAGCCATCTCAAGCGAGTTGTGTAAATTGGCAGCAGCTGCTGTTCTATGTTATATGAACACTTTTAGCTTCCTTATCCCAAATACTTGGGGTTTCTTGTATGAACATTCATTCTCCACACAACCAAGTCAAAGTGCTGCTGTTGCTATTATTAATTGAAAAAAAAGGTTTCTATGTAATATATAGTGATAAACATATCTTTTTTACTGGTTCATTTGTGAATTAATCGTTTTTTGTGTGGGTATGTGTAAGAGAGGGAGAGGTTTTGCCCAGGGGATTATTGACACGACATGCATAGCGGGTTAGGCCTAGATTATTCTAATTATTGTTGAAACTAAGATTTAAGTTTCTATTACTGATGTTACTAGTAGAGTTCATACTATGACTGATTTACTCGTTTGCCCAGGTCACATGATTCATCATTTTAAGAAGTATATGTCATGATTCATCATTTTAAGAAGTATATGTCGTTTTGCTATTTTATTCTGGATAATGGATCCTTAATTGCACAATGTTCCTGGAATAATGTTGCAATGTGAAATACCTTGATGCACATGAATTTAAAATTTTATAGCTGTTGGAAATGAAAGTTAGTTATACTAGAGTTAACTTAAAGCATAATAAGAAAAGCAAATATTATTATTGAAATTCAAATATAGACTTGCAAACAACCAATTGGAAAAGAAAATAAGAACAATCAAGACACCAAAAATCAAAAGTAGCAATTGACGCAACACAAACACTCAACAAGAGTAGATTCCGCCAAGAGGGGGGTGGATGGGGGAGGGCGCTGTTTTGCGGGGTTTGTGGTGGTTGATGAGGGTTTGGAAGGTGTGTTGGGTTGGAAAAGACGGTTGGCAAGCAAATAATAGGAAGACAGCGATTTCCCCGTGGTCGGCATGTAGGTAACCGGGGGATGATGTGTGGGGCTGTCCAAGTAGGTGGGAGCAAGGGGGAAGGGCGGAAACAGTGGCGACTACTACGAGGATGCTGTCGGAAGCTGGTCGGCGGCTGGCCAGCAGGTGGTGGAGGCTGGGAAGGGGTGGCAATCGATTGAGAGGGTCGTATGGACTGCTGGGAGGATGGAAACAACATTAGAGGCTGGTTGGAGGCAAGGTGATTGGGGATGTGGCGGGCTGTCTGACAGCCAAAGAATGGCGGTCCTAAGTGGGGCAACAAATGAAAGGGCTGGACAACGAGGAAGCTATAGAAAAACAACTAAAGGACTGCTGCTGATCCCTCTTCTATTTATATGTGTTTTTAGGTCTTAGGGTTTCAACTTATGTTGTATTTTCTGATTTCAGTTTGTGGGGATAGCCATCAACATCTTGTTTTCCCCTCGAGGGTTGTATCGGACGGTTAGAGTGGCGCTCCGGTTGTATCTCTCTCCCTGCTGGTGATTGTATCTTCCTTCCTCTGCTTGCACCTCCCTGGCTAGCTGCCTTCTTTTTGTGCAGCACTTGCTGTGGCTGCTGCTCTTCTATATCCATTCCAGCTATCCCGTAACTTCCCGTGCACCTACCGCCTATTATCATAACCCTCCCCCTTAACCCTCCTATTTTCCTCTGCTTCCTTCCCGTCACACCTAGCCGCATCCCATAAGCAATGCTCTCCATCGTAACTTCTTCCTGTTGCTAGCTTCCCTGCGTCATACACTTCCAGACCTCTGCTATCCATGCTCTTCCTTTCCATCTGCAGTTAACTGTTCTCCTCACTGCCACCTGCCCTTCCCAATCCCGCCTCTCCCGCTCTTGCCCTTCCAGCCGCTACCCCCTTCTTTCCCCCGCCAGCTTCGGTCGCATCACCCATCTACCACCAACCTCCCGTAACCACACTTTTTCCTTTTTGTATTACCGCTAACATTCTCATATAGCTTCTAATCCAGTCTCCAGCCTGACCCCTCATCTTGCAGTCCCCTCCAGCCACCTATTTTTCCCTTTCACGCCAGCCCTGCTCCCAACCACTATGATAACACCCAACCTCTTAGCCATCCCTGCCTCCAACCGCAGTTGTTCTGTGGCAACCAACCTCCCGTCTCCCTTAACTGAAGCACCACCACCCCACTTCGCCCTTGTTTTGGTGTCGCGTTTGTAACCCTTTTAATTTCAGCAAAACCATTCTATATTTCTATTATGATTTGGGCTTCCTTCAATATCACCTTCTTCCCATTTCCCCTATTCCTAGCCACCGACTGACCCCTGACAAATGCTTCAACACTCAGGTGCCTTACGCAAGTGCACGGTCAAAGTAGATCAGATTTTTTTAAGCCCGAAATGTCGATCACAGAGAACGAGATGATCAAATTTAGGAAAAGGTTCTAGCCTACTAAATTCATCCTTAGTTCGGAATTTAAAATATTTAAGTTATGTTAACAGTTCCTACCGCAACATAAATAAGTTTATAGTTTACTCCTACAAAAATTCTAATTATCCTAGTTGAATTGATGATAATCAGGTGATAAAGTTATCTTCCATGACAGTGATTGTAGTGGAGTGTAGAAAATGAGAAAATGTAAACTAAAATGTGGTTAGTGATGAATAGGAGCAATTCTCTTCTTTACCCTCTCCTGGGTGCATATAGAAGTTTGGTTAATGTGCCTTAATTTCTTAAGCCCCACTTTGAACCCAACAATGATTATTTCCCTAACATTTGCATCTCCCTATAGTGTACTTTTTCTTCGTACCCTATAATTCAACGTGATTATCCTAGTTGTTCATGTCATAGTTTTCCCGTTATGGGTTCACAACGAGTATTAACAAATCATTTGGCGAGAATGATAAGTAAATGAAATGCATAAGGAAAATCATCACATTAAAAGATTAAATACAATTTAAAACCATTTTCACATTCCTACACATCACACTACATTATCATAAGGAAAAGATAGAGGTGATTACTCAGAAAACATAGATGAAACACCACAAAACTTTATTGAATTTAAGAGAATCCATATATCAAAGTAATTACAAAAAATACAATACTTTAAACACAAGAGTACTTATCTCTCTCTCTCAATACAACCTTGTGAATGCTCCACCAATTCAGTTGGCACTCTCCTGTAAACTCTCCTTACTTTAACACTCAAATCCTCACCAATTCCCTACTCTAGACTTGCTCTTTCTAGCATAGAACAAGTTTTCTACTCTAAAGATAACTCTTCTAAGATCAGTAGCACTTCCCAATTTCCTCTCTCTTGAAGTCTTTTTGTCTTCTCTTTATAGCCTCCAGAATACTTTGTTCAAATTGCATATGGTCCGCCCAAACAACACTTTGAACAGGTTGGTCGAACTGCTGTAACTGCCCCAGGTTAGTTTATGGCGCCTAGGCGCCCAACTTGTCTGGCGCCAAGGCCTTGGCCTTTAAATCTAGGGCCATGACACCCTTAAGCGCTAGCCTCTCGGTTTGCATGAGTTGGGGTTGGCGCCTAGGAGCCCAAGAAGTTTGGCGCCAAGGCCCTAGCCCACTATATTGTCTTTTTTGCTCCAATTCCCCTCCTTTTTGCTCTATATCTCTTCCAATTCGCTCCACTCCTAATACCTATTATATCTGCAAGAAAAACATAAAAAACATCTTTCTTTAAAATGCAATTTCATTCATAAAAATGTGCAAAACATAAAAAAAATTCATACAATCTTTTCACGCATCACTGACCACCACAACCCCCATAATCCCAACCACCTACCACGCCCCCTCCCCCACTTCTACCTATAACCATCCCCGTTGGCACCATCGCTGCCCCCGAATCTTTACTGTTTGTTGTGTTTTCGTTTTTATTTTGAGTCATGATTTTAATCCTCATCGTTTTGCTTTATAAAATTTGCTTTTGTTATTGGGGGTCTGGTTTATTCTGGTATCATAAAGCTTGAATTATGAATGAACGGTTTGACCTTTGAATATTGGCTTGTTTGTTTGTTTGTTTTTGTGAGCATGCATGTTTGTTTTGACAAGTAGATTTTTAATAGTTTGATAAAATACTCATTTTTTGATGTTCTATTAACTCTCTCATAACCTATTGTATGTTATCATATAAATTTTCTAATATTCTGTGCACTTAAAACGTTATTTATAATTGTAGAAATACAATGAACATAATGAGAACATAGTTTGATGAATTAATTAAAATTTTAATTTATCCTTTATTAACATTTGATAATAAAATACTAAAAAACATTAGATGGATGTATTTTAAAAAATATATATTTTTATGTAACATTTGATGTTGAAAATATTGAATGAAAAGGTAGATAAATTACAAATCGAGTTTTTGTAATCCACAAGTATTGTAAATAATGATGAGTGAATTATTTTCAAATGCAAAAAAAAGAAGGGAAGTCATTTAAAGCACCGATTATTGCATTGGTATGACTGCAGGCTGGTATAGGTGAGATGCACTTGCTTTTAGGAGATCAACCTGGCATTGAACTCTCTGACAATAGAAAGCTTGCCACAATTGCCAGAAAATCTCTTTCTCAACCCGGTTTGGTATATTTGCTCAGTCTGCTGCATCAACCCAATTACTGCTTGAATATGAGATAAATATTTTCTATCACTATTGCAGGATTCTAACATGAATGAGTTTCAAGGATATGAAAAGTACCCATTTGATTTCCATGCGGAGGGAACAACCAAATTAAAACATATTCCACCAATGTCCGTGATGAATTCCAAGGGATTAAATAATACCGTTTCTGATTTTGGTTACAAATTCATTATGGATCAGCCAAAGGAGTTACAATCTGCAATGTTTAAGTAGGTCTCTTTTCAAGCTTACTCTTTCTTCAATTTGAACATGAATATTTTGATATTGCTTTGCCTTTTTGGGATTTTCTCTGGGCTCTATAAACTGTTTCCAGAAAATTATAGCACTACTTGCTCTGGCTTCAATATTGCAAAATGTAGATCTTTATTTTGTTGAGTTCAGTCTGTATAGTAGAATAATTAATGAGGGGATTTTGCTTTTTTTATGCAATTTTACTACTTTTTCTTTGGTTAGTATTTTGGATCTTTAAATTGTTTTATCCATATTAATTATTCAAATACGCTTGTGATGCAAGTGATGTAAAAATATTAAAAACCCAAATTATAATTTGCATTTTATAATGCCTTATGAGGATATGATTTTATTAGTATTAATTTTTAGTGCAAGGTGATTATTGAATGTGAATTTGATGTTTTGTTTGAGTTGAAGGTGCAAGTGCTTAGATTTATGGGTTATTAAAAACAGTTTTAGTTATTTTTTAACATGATTGATGTAGTAGAAGTTACAAAGTGTCATATTTATTGAGAAAAATGTCAAAATAGTCCCCTAACTTTTTGCAGTGGGTCATTTTTAGTCCCAGAGTCTATAAAAGTTCTAATTTAGTTCCCAATCTCTTTTTATGTGGGCTGAAATAGGTCCCACAAAGGACTATTTCAGTTCCAATTTAAAGAGGTGGGGATTATTTTATGTGGGCATTATTTTAGCTTATATTAAGAGTGCTTATGGATTAAATTGACACTAATAAACTCTGGGGCTCAAACAGTCATGGGACTATCTTAGCACTTTAACTCATATTTGCATACACGAGTGTGTGCAAAAATATCATACAACTAGAAGCCAATTAAGGGTGTAACTAACCAACAAATATTGCTGTGAATTGCACAGAAGATACTGGGTTGAGGTTCTGACATTATTTATGTGAAAATACTTTACATTTTGTTTGTGATGTGTGCATGCTATATTAACCATCTAGCATGGTGCAAAATGATTGGCTTTCATTAGGATAAAGAATTATTAACTTGTATTTTTTAAATTTTATGTAGTATGTATGCATTTATGCGATTTAGGTTCTGTTTGGCCTTGCTGTGCAGTGCGTTTTGTGCTGCACGTTGCTATGTTGGAGCACGGAATAAAGTGGATAACTTTTTATACATCAGAGTTCAGAGTGTTGTGAGAGTTGAATCTGTTCGGTTAAAAAACAATTGCGGCATTCATATGAGTGACTAAATGACATCAATAAATATTATTATGAATTTAATATTAGTATAATATGATAAACTTTTGAAAGTTAAAATGAGAAGCAGGGAAAATGAAAATGAAAAAAAAAAATTATGACTGAATTTAATTTCCTTATTCTATGAAATAAAAAGATAAATAAGCCATACATAAATAGGTGGAGAAGTAATAATCTCAATAAAAATAAACTTGGAAACCGATCTTTTGTTGTGGAATCTAGAATCAACCACACAAAAAAAATGAGATATAGTTGCTCATATATTTCTGGATTTCTATAGTTGAAAAGCTGTTACCCATGGATTGTTGGATTGTTGTAGATGGTAAGCTACTGCACATTATAGATGGAAAGCTATTGTCTATGGATTTTTCTAGCTATTAAGCTCAGGATGAACTCTTCCTTGTGGTGGGAGAACCTGAAGCGTATTCGACAGAGGGAAGAGAAGAGTAAGATCATCAACTAGTTTATGAGATGAAAAAGAAGATGCAGCACAAATACCATTCCCGACATTATCGATAAGACATGTTCTTGAGACTTCATCACTTGCCATCAATTTTTTAAAAGGTGGTGGTGTTGGGCAGGGCATTTTATTTATTACGAGGCGAGGCGTAAGCCCCAAACTGTCGGGCATAAGTCCCACGATATAAAAAAAATCATACAATTAGTAAGAGATAAAAAGAAGAACTTATACTCATTTAATTTCAAAACAAGTCTTCTAGAATTAAATATGAAAATATTGGTATACATCCACCACAAAAAGTACAAACATATAAAAATAAATAAATATATTTGAGTGAAAAATAAACTACTTGTACTTAATTGATCTCAATTTTTGCATATTACTCATTGTTTAAGTTCATCCTCAAAATTTTCTTCTTCTTCACCAATAATTGTGTCCAAATCACAACTATATACTTCATTTTATCTGCATTCATTGTCCACTTCAGTAAAGTTATCGTCATGCTTTGTCTCAGGCACTTTCATAATTTTTTTTCCCTTATCATCGTTGCCTGTATTATAAAAATAAATAAAACTACATTCATAAATATTTTGGATTTTTTTTAAAAAAAATTACATAATTATGTAAAGAACAACAAAAAATAAATATGAAACTTATTTTTCCATTCAACTATCTTTTTTCTATTGGAATATGTTATAAAAAGTATTCTTTCTTTTTTGTGTGAGATTTTGTGCTTCTTCATTCTTATTAGTTTTGGACATTTCTAATTACATCAAACTTTAAATACATATTTTTCTTCATTCACCCAAGAAAATTATTGTGGAAGCACCAAATCTTCTTTCTAAACAGTCCACTCATCATTAAAGTCTGTCATTTACTAATATTGGATCAAAGTCGTTTTCTTCTTCTTATATTTCTCCCTTTTATTTAGTATTATATTTGTCATACACCAAATCTTCTTTCTAAAATGTGATGTATAAAGTGCTCAACAAATTGTCTTTTTTCACTACTTTTTTACCCATATTCATATAATTTGACCCATTATGTGTTATAATTTACATTTTATTTTTTTCTATTTCCTCAATCGCGTCATCCAAATAAGTGAATAACAAATCACTATTCTTTATAACATCAGAAGCATCAACATATTTAAGAAAAAAGTTCCAGCTGGACTGTTAACAAGAAAATGAATTAAAGTCCAACTTTTTTTATTTTTTCAACTATCTGACATAATCAATCCTCCATATTTACTCCATGTCTTTTTATGTTCTTCTAACATCTTATCGATTGCATTATATTGTTCTCCTCTACGTCCTTAATCACTTCATCCAAATAAGTGAATAGCAATTCACCATTTTTTATAGCATCAGAGGCATCCACAAATTTAAGAAAAAAAGTTCCAACTCAACCGTTAACCAAAAAAAAAAATCTAACTTTTTTAATTTGTTCGACTATTTGACATAATTGATCCCCCATATTTACTACATGTCATCTTGTACTCTAAAATCTTATTGATTGTAGCAACTTTATTATTGTGTATCTAAATTCTTAATTAATGCATTATAGTTGGAGTACAAATAGGTCCAAAGTTAGCAACTGCTTCAAATATAGACATTTAATATGGGTCAGTTGCAACATTAAATGCCAATCCTACTAGGTAGCAAAACCGATCATTTGCTCTACATGCTTTATTTCTTTCATATTTCTTTTACTTGGAATTTGGAGTAGAATTCCTGGTTTGTGCTGTAGTAAAAGAATCTATTGGACCTTTATTTCTATGCGCCCTTTGAGAGGAGTTTTGTATTGATGAATTAGTGGCATTTTGACATTCACAAATATTTGTTGCAGTTCTTCTAACGTCACTTAATTCACTGTAACGTTGTGCTTTGATTTTTTCATCTTATTCTAATGTTTTCTTGCATTTCTCTTAAAATTCAGTGGGGGCTTTAGTGCATGATTTAATGTCTTTATGTGTGTCAGTAAGTTGTCGCTTCATCCTGATTATCGTTCCACTGCACACCTGATTGCAGAACTTACATAGGAAATATTTTTCATTAGGTGTGCTTATTGTAAATTTCCATTCAAATTCCTTGCCAGTGCGACTATTACTGGTCACACAATCCAACCCATATAATACAAATTAGTTACTAACATTGCACATTAAATTTAAAAAAAAAAGATACACTCAAAATTAATGCCAAAATATACAGTCAAAATGATTGTAGATAGTGAATTTACTGTAGCTACTGTAAAATCCACACATTGATTCCATTATAAAACTCACATGCTTATAGGCCTTGTGGAGCAGAGGTTTGGATTGCATGATCTGTGTGAAATTACAGGCGTTGCGGTTGTGGTATATAGATCTAGATCGCGTGGTGTTGATGGGTGCGGAACTGCGGGCTAAGTGCTAGTCTCTTGTGTGCAAATGGGAAGATGAATGAAAAGGAGAAGGCGATTGGGTCGTGCAATGCTTTCTGCGACTGTTTCTTCTGCCCATGGATTACTGCGGGAGTGAGAAGCTATGATTCGAGTAGGTCTGAGAAACAGAGTGTTTAGGGGTTTATTTTTTTTTTTAATTAGCCCGCAAATGGGTCATAAACCCCGTGGGGTGAAAAATTAGTTCCTGGTCGGAAAAGACATGTTGAGACGTTTGCCCCATGAGAATTACAACCCTCATTGGGCTGGGGCGTAATGCCTCGCACCCCACCAAGTGCACCCCAATAACACCTTTTAAAACACTTCTTACAACAACAAGATCTCTTAGTAGATGGGTACACAACTGAGTTTGAGCAGCATATGTTGAAGTGTAAGCTAATGCATCTCGAGGATAACATCATAACTCGATTTTTGGGAAGATTGAGATCATTCAGTGGCAAGATAATATAGTTGCAATCTTATTGGATATTACAAAATTTTCAAACCTTAGCTCTGAAGATGGAGAGACAACACAACAATATCTTATTCACACATCCCTTCAAATAGGGTTCAACTATTAGATCAAGCAGCATAAGTGCTCCCAATGGAGCATCCAAATTGATCTCGCTTGAGGAAAACCTTGTTTAGAATGGAGAAAAAGTGGAGACCTCTAGAACTCTCACATTTGTCTCTCCAAGGAAGTGCTTAAAGTGTTACGATTTTGGGCACGTTGGATCGAATTGCCCAAACAAGGAAATGATATTTTTTGTTGAATAAGGTGTATTGGAGGAGGCACAAGGTGAAGGCCCAAAGGAGGAGAATGTAGAGGAGTGTCACTTGCCCGCAGATGAGGTAGAGATGCTAATGATTCAGGTTGTGCCCATGAGAGAGAGTCCAACAAGATTAATATTAGTTGTTCTAGATGGTAGTGAGTCCTAGGAGTCGATACCAAAAAAGGGACAACCCCCGTTGAAGAAATTTTTGGATATCTTGACCGGATAGCTACCACAAAGAGGTATTCAACATACAATAGATCTTATTTCAAGTTTTTTTTTTGCCAAACCAACTCGCCTATGGAATAAAACCAGTTGAGTATGAGAAATTGCAAAAATATATTACACACTTGAGGGTTGGAGGTTTGGTTTGTGAGACTACTAGTCCAGATGCAGCTTCTTCTTTGATTATGACAAAAGAGAATGATTCTTTATTTTACCAAGATGGACTTTGGAAGGACGTACATATTTCAGAGTTATCTTGGGTGGTGTGAGCATAAACTTTGTAGTGGGGCTTCCTCAACGACTAGAATACAATGACTTTGTTATGGTGGTTGATTAATTTCACAATCCTCTAGAGAATAAATCATACATCTTTATCCCGAGAGAATGACACAGAGCATCTTATTGCGGAAACTGCGATCTGATTGCTGGAAGTCCGCAATATCGCTGATTGCAGGTAAATCCGATGACCTGTGCTGGTGTCGAGCCGTAGTTCCCCTTGATTTATGATTTTAACCAATTTTTCCTTATAATGTTTTTCCTATTTTCTTATTTCTTATTAAGGTATTTCCTATTTGGAGATTATTTATTTGTTTTTTTTTAGTGTTTGGAGACTTGCTTGATTTGAGTATTTTAGAGATTGTAATCTCTAGTTTCTATAATAAAGAGTGATGTATCTTTTTCTTTTGGAAGTGGTGTGTCTGTAGCTTGTTCAGGAATAGGCGGTGAACCTCCTTGTTGCCCGTACCATGTCATATCGTTGTCTGTCTTTCTGTTTTCAGAAGGGACAGCCGCTGAACAGCTCAAATCTGCTGTCCAACATACCGCTTATCCCCCTCAAAATGCTTCCAATCTCGCATATATCATTATTTTGTTATTCAACAACTACCTCCACTCTAAATCCGCTTCCTAAACATTTTTTTAGGAGTGCTTAAAAAGCATCAATTGTTGTCTATGGATTGTTAGGTTGTTGCAGATTGAAAGTCAATTTCCAAGAATTACTTGATTGTTATAAATAAAATGGTGTTGATCTTAGATTGATGATTATTTCTATATAGGATATAATTAATTAACTTAATGAATTTATTTATAATAAAAAATAGCTAAATTTCTTGAATACGCATGTCTAGGAAGTAATCTGAACCGCCATTTCAGGAAAGCTTTAATGTTGCAGTTTTTCTCACAATAATTAAACCGACCACGTTACGGTTCCCCTGGTGTTCTGGAAAGTAGAAGCAAAAATCAAAACGCATTACCACATAGACGCCAAACTCATATAAATAGGTGGGATAAGTCCTTTGATAATGACTGCATTTGGATCTCTCTTACATTTGTCTCAGCAATGTGCAGTTTTTTATCTTTGTTCCTTCAGATTGATGGTTTTATTTATCATATCAAATTGTATTTGTTCCAATGTACAAAAATGAATATTCTAAAATTTTGTTTCTTTCCATCTATCCAATTTTTATAGCCCCAATGTCATGATTTTATTCTTAGTTTTCTTTGCATATACCTTTGATATTTTCTCATTAACTGCATCAACCAGGGATGTTGGAGGGGCCACTATTCCCAATGTTTTCGAAGGCAATGCAGTCGAGGCTGAAAATAGACGAGAGACTCCTGATGCTCATTTCTATATACCCTCCCCACTTGAGATGCAATCTTCTCCTTTCTCTAGAGGTAATTATGTTAAGTGTAAGGTCTATTTTCATACATACCACTCAATTCATATGTATTTACATGTCTAACACCTAATGTTAATTTTGTGCTTTGATTGATTATCCCAACATATTTCAGTAGGCGAGGCCTCCTTACCTGGTATAGAAGTATTTCAAATTATTGGTGAGGCTAAACCAGGTTGCACTTTAAGAGCCTGTGGCTATCCCACTAATGGGACTTATCTTTGTATCTTTCAGGTTGTTAACCCTTAATTTTTTGTTTACGATAGTCATTGAATTTTATACTTATTTCTCTTTGCTAATTTTTATAATTTTTTATTTATGATATATATGATCGATATCACAATTGGTTTCTAGTGGGTTCGTCATCTTGAAAATGGCACCAGGCAATCAATTGAAGGTGAGCCGAACTAGTTTTATAGAAATATTACGTATCCCAATAGCCTGCAAATAATATGCTTTTTAAAAAAAAAAAATGGTTACTCATATGCTTTTGTTCTAATTTAGGAGCAACTGTGCCTGATTATGTGGTTACTGCTGATGATGTTGACACTTTTCTCTCTGTGGATTGCATCCCAATGGATGAAAGTGGTCGCCAGGTTTCCTAACAACTTCAGCACTTTTATTATAATTTTGCTTATGCACTTTTATTATAAATTTGCTTATGCATCACAACCAAACTTACCGGACTTCTTTAACTTGCTTCTGTAAACTGCGATTTCTTTATGATAACTATCCTCTTATCATGCAAAATGACAAGATCGGAAAATAATATAGGGTTTAGGCATCAATTATGTGCTGTACTTTGGTTGAAAGTTGTGGAAAATAAATGGTCAACATCACATGGATAGAGGGCCGTTGAACTGGTTTTACTAATCTTTATGACCAAGGCTCTTTTTTTAAAGATTTAACAGTGAATGATTCAAAAAACAGAATACATATTGTTGTTATATTTAGCAGGTATGGCTAATTCTCACCTAAAAAGAAATTTCCAAGAAGTTATAGCGGATTAGTTTTCTGGTATTTCATAAGACACTTTCCCATATTCAAACAGTTACAAGCATACTCTAACTAACCATTGAGGTACTCTTCCTCACTGGCCCATCATCTGATAATCCTCATCTACAGAACATGCATACTTCTGCCAATATTAAAGAAAATTTTTTTTAAAGATAATATTGTTGTTTTGACAATCTCTTGTTCTTACTTCACACATTCTTTCTTTTCTCAAATATTTGGGTTCCAATACCACATGGATTTTGTTTGAGTTAGGTTCTTTTCAGTCTTTTTTTCATTTTGATATTTCAGCTTTTTGAATTATGGACATATCAACTTTCCCTGTATTCATTAGTCTAAATTGGAGACAAATATAATTTGTTATCTCTTGATTCAAGTTCTTGGCTCATTTTAATTGATACTGCTAAGTATTATCACAATGAGGCATTTATCAATATTGCTTTGTCACAATTTGTTATTTCTTGATTCAACTTGTTTCTCTTCAAATTTTTATCATTTAGTTTCTTGTTTTACATAATCTGAAACATTGGACTCATCCTTAAATACTTAAATGATTTCTTCTTTTTTGTATGAAATTAATTGTCAGTAATCTAACTTTCTTACATATTGATTACAAACATGTAATTCTCAACATTTTAACAAATTGCTGAAGCTCTATTAAGTGTCATCACCAAATTAAATACTTTCAATTAAATTTGAAAATAATATAATTAAAATTGTGAGAATCTTTTGTTATTTCAATCAATAAATTTTAAATATTATTTGGAGGAAGTGTTTGATACCGGAACTAGTTAGAAACTGCAAAAGCAAACTTTTATTAGTATAGAAATAGGTTCACAACACAACAAAAACGGAAAGGGGAAATACAATAACAACTAATTTCTAGTTAGGCCTGGTAGAGAATATCCTAGAACAGTGGTGGCATCAACAAAAGGGTAAGGGGAAAGGGGAAAGGGGAAAGGGTGAGACTGTAGGGTTGGTTAGAAGGGTGTTGGTTGATGGAGAACAAGCTAGACAATAGTGAGGCCGACTATAGGTGGGCTGACTAGAGGTGCAGAGGGCCGGTGGGGAGGGTTGGACAACAAGTTACAGTTGAGAGAAGGTGGCGGCAGGGTGGCTGGATGAGGCAGAGAGGTTGACGGCTAAGGAAATGGTGGGGAAAGAGCTGGACAGCAGGCTGAGACTAGGAGAAAGAAGCGAAAGGGTGACTGGGTGAAGCGAAAGAGTTGGACGGCAAGGGAAATAGGCTGGGAAGCTGTGACAGATGATGGAAGAGGGTTGTCGGGAGGTCTGGTGGGGAAAGTTGGCTGTTGAAAGGCTTAGGGAGGTTGGAGGGGAGTTTGGAAAGGACACAACAACACCTCAGAGCAGGATACAGCCGAAACACCACCTGCTGTCGGCTACAGACCCAGTAGTGTGAGGAGAATACTCCAAGAAGAATTCTGAAACAAAACAGAAGCAAAAAATTGAACCCTACATCTGGAAAACAACAATCTATAGGCTTCCATATGAAAAAGAAAAGGAAAGAAATATGAAATAAATCTCCCGCACAAAAGGAAAGGGGTGGACGACAGTCCAAATCCAGAAAATAGCAATGGAAGACTTCTCATATGGAGGAGATCATTTAAGGAAGGAAATAGAAGGAGCGGAAGTCCCGCCTCATACAAATCCCGCCCGGTCCGCTGTACCGTATCTGCCTTGCAAGATTTGTTGCCAACCGGTTCAACCGGCTAGCTCCCTTGGCCTCTTGTCAATCTCCTGGGATTGGGGAAGCTTCAACCTCATTCGTTGAAGCTTCTGGCTCAAAGTACAGCGTCAGATCAATGACATTGAATGGGGAAGAAATGTTGTAGTTCCATGGCAGGTTAATCTTGTAGGCATTGTCGTTCGGCTTCCTAAGTACTCTAAAAGGTCCATGTGCTCTGGGATTATGTTTCCCGAATGCTCCTACTGGAAATCTTTCCTTCTTCATTCGAATCCACACGAGGTTGCCTTCCTAAAACGTACTTTCTCTCTGGATCTATTCACCTGTGCTTGATATTTGCAGTTCTTAGCAATCTCCTTGCCAACCTCCTCATGGAGTTTCTGAATCTCGTGAACAACTTTCTGTGACATTCTCCATGTCTTCCGAACTTGGTAGGAGTGGCACCAACTCAAGTGGTGTGAGCGAATTGCGACTGTACACAATATCCAAGGGAATGCGTCCTGTAGTCTGGTTGACGAATCAGTTGTAGGCAAACTTTGCTTAGGCTAGAATAATATCCCTCTGCTTTATACTCTTCTCCATGAAGCATCTCGGGAGGTAGTTGAGGCTCCTGTTTACTACTTCTGTCTGTTTGCCTGTGGATGAGCCGCTGAACTGAGTTGGAGCTTGGTGCTTAGCTTTTCTTATAGTATCCTCTGTAAGTGGCTTAGGAATTTAACGTCTCTGCCGGAGGCGATGATTATGGGAATTCTGTGTAACCTTACAATTTCCCTAAAGTATAGATCTGCAAAGTGAGACGCGTCTAGTGTCCGGTGGCAGGGTACGAAGTGGGCGATTTTGGAGAATGTATCCACCACTATCATCACCGAGTCCTTGTTCCTTTGGGTTCTTGGAAGCCCTACCATGAAATATGTGCTGACATTCACCCACGGTGTCTCTGGTACTGGAAGTGGCATGTACACTCCCACATTTTGCTCTCTCGTCTTCACCAGATGACAAGTCCTGCACTGCCTGACATGTCGACCCACATCTCTTGTCAGTAGGGACCAAATGAAATGCTCTCTTACAAGGGCAAGAGTCTTGTCCCTGCCGAAGTGGCATGCTAATTCTCCACTGTGGCTTTCTTGGACAATGGCCTCTTTCAGTGAAAACTTGGGAATGCACAACCAACTTTGGTACACTCCCACATTCCGCCCTCTCGTCTTCACCAGATGGCATGTTCTGCACTGCCTGACATGTCACATCTCTCGTCAGTAAGGACCAAAATAAATGCTCTCTTATGAGGGCGAGTCTTGTCCCTGCCGAAGTGGCCTGCTATATCTCCACTTTTGCTTTCTTGGACAATGGCCTCTTTCAGTGAAAACTTGGGAATGCACAATCAACTTTGGTGGAACAAGTATCCATCTGCTCGATAATACTGCATTGTCGGCTTTTTCCGACATTGCTCCCAAATGTCCTTGAAGTCCTCATCTGCTTCGTATAGATTTCTTATGACTTCAAAACCCATAACTCGAGCCTGCATAAATGTGATCAACAGATGTCGACGACTCAGAGCGTCTACTGCGTGGTTCTTGCTTCTCGCCTTGTGCTTAGGCACGAACTGGAACAAGGCTAGGAACTTTTCCTAGGTGTCACGTCAGCCCTTCTGTCTGCTTTGTCCATTGAGGAATTTTAAGGCTTCGTGATATGTAAACAGTGTGAACTCACTTGTTAGCAGGTAATGATTCCAGTGCTTCAGGGCTCTCACAATGGCATATGGATATCGGAAGTAGTTAGAAAATCAGCGTAAATACAAAGTAACTTTTTATTAGAACTGAATTAGGGCTACAATACGAGACAAATGGAAAAGGGAAATACAATAACAAACAACTATCTGACTAATACCGTAACAGAAGATCTGAGGGCTGTGGTAGCGTCGGTAAGGCGGCAAGGTGTAAGAGGGAAGGTTGAGGGTTGCTTGATAGGCTAGAATGGTGGTTGATGGCTAGTTTGGGGATTGGGAGAATAGGGCGGCAAGGAAAAATGCATGGTAGAGTGGAAAAGTGTGCTGGTTGTTGGGGAATGAGTCGGACAACATGGAGAACTGTTGTAGGTGGTTGGCAAGATGCAGGTGGGTGACCAGAAGGGTTCGACAACTGGGCTAGCAACAGGGGGGATAGGAACTGGCTGTTGGAAGGTGGTAGGGAGAGTTGGACAATAGATTATAGCTATGAAGAGGTGGCAGCAAAGGGGGTGATGATGTAGGGAGGCCGGTGACTACGGAAAAAGGGGAGGAGAAGGATTGGGGAAGATACAACACCTCCTTGGAGCAAGATATAGTCGAAGCACCACCATCGTCGGATTCAACCCTAGCAAGGGAGAAGGAGACTCCAAGGAGAACCTGAGAACAATAATACAACATAACATAACCCTAATTCCAACAACAAGCAACTAAATAGACTCCCCTCAGGCGGGAAACAAGAAAGAAATGGAGAAAAGGCAGAATAGGAAGGAAGGAAGGGGTTTGTGGCATTGCAACCCATTCAAGTTGCCGCTCCCGCTCGAAGCTGAAGGAATCAAGACTATCCCTCGTTCTAAAAGCCACTCCTGCTCGGTCCCGTAAGAATCAGAACCAGCCTTTCCTTGGACTAGTTTTGCTTGGTCCCTTTGAACCTACTGGCCCTAGCCCCTTCGTCACAGAGGGTAACTGTTTAAGAAATCAGACAATAAGGAGGTAGAGGTTTACACTGATGCTAATTGAGCAAGAAAACTCACTAACAAAAAGTCCACCCCGAGGTTTTGTTACCATGTTTGGGGAAATCTTATCACCTGGAGGAGCAAAAAGCAAATAGTGGTTTCTAGAAGTAGTGCAGAATTTGAGTATCGGGCGCTTTCTTTGGGAATTTGTGAAGGAATGTGGATCCAAAGGTTACTAAGTGAGTTGGGTACTCCACGATCAATCCCATAAAGATGTTTAGTGATAGCCAAGCCACCATTAATATTGCAAAGAATTCTATCTATCATGAAAGGGCTACGCATATTGAGATTGATAGGCATTTTATCTCTGAAAAGGTCGATGGAGGCATTATTCACTTAATCTACATTGCGACTCATCTTAGGTTGCTTAAACTTTTACTAAATATCTACCTCCAAGCAGCTTGACTAATTTGAATACCAAACTGGGCCGTTGCAATATCTATGACCTAGCTTGAGGGGGAGTGTGGAATTCTGAGTTTCCTATTTTAGTGTTCTATTTTATTCTCTTTTTGTTGTGTCATATTTCTTTCCTTTTTGAGTTAGTTTATCATTGTAAATTGTAATGGTTGTAATTAAGTTTATCCCGGTCCTTCTTTATTCTGTAAGGAGAAGAGTTGTAATTTGATCATTGAGAAATAAGAGAACATTATTTTATTTGTGCATATTTGTATAAACATGATATTTTAATCGAGTCGTCATCATAGCTTGTGCGGTTACAACAATAGATAGAAAGTGATATAACATTTTTATTATTTGCAAGAAGCTAGTGATATTTGCGCATTCAGTTCTGTAATTGTAATGTTTGTGCCCAAATTCTACTTATTTGATGAAAAAGTTCCTCAGATTAGCAGTTCTGGCTAGGCCAATTATGTCGGTTTCGTGTTAGCCTTTTCGGTTATAATTATCCACTACTGTCTGCTCATAATTAAAAATAGATCAATGATTGTGGCGACATTAATTCTACAAAGTTTTTTCCTTATTTTTTTTGGTTCAAATCTTCTGACTCAAGAATCCTCCGGAGTAATTCATGTGGAACCAACAACCAGAGGGAAAACTATACTGGTACTTTCTGTTGAAAGGATTTGCTATGGCCTCTATTCTTATATATTTTGCTATGTATTGCGTTAATCATTTAGAGACTGAATGGAGAAGCAAGGACGGGCACGCTTAACTTCTCTCCACGAAACAGTGACCCTCAAGGTCAATGCATCTATTTTGGAGCTATTTTGCTCGGAGCAGAGCAATTTTTTTCATCAGTTCTCATATCAGGAACACTTATCTCCTTGTATGAATGCACGGTTGTATGAATTCTCTGACACCAATTCTTATTTCGCTAGCGCATTTTGACACTATGATAGCTAGAAGAGCCATCATCTTTTCAAGTAGTGATTAGGTTTGTTTTATTTATTTGTTTAATTGTAGTAAATAAGGTACTTTCATTTTTGTGAATTTAATTATGTATCTGGTTCCATATCTTATTCATAGATCAATGAGGCTTTCAAGAAATTGTTAATTCTGATATTAATGAGTCATATAGTTTGTGTAAAGTTTGCTTCATTAATCATGCATATGAGATTTGTGTTTGTTCTAATTTAGTTCATGTTTTTCTTAACCAGGGTGAATTGGTTAGTCTATTTGCCAACAATCAGAACAAAATAACATGTGGTAAAGTTGTGCGAACCTTTGTAACCGGATGTGTCTCATTCTATAAGAATGAGAATCAAAATATTTTTGTCTTGTATTTTATATTGTAGTTTTTTATTCAGCTCATTTAGATTTTTTGTTTTTTGTGCTCAAAATTTATTATTCTTTTCAGTGTTCATGTTAAGATAGTAATGCATGCTATTGAGGAAATAGCTTAAAAGGGCAAGCTTTTCCCTGCCTTAGAGAGGTTCAATATGTATGTAACCCCGTTCCTGCTTAAAGAGGATGCTTTTGTGAGATTTGAATCCATGGCATTCATTAGTTGCACTAAAATGTTAACTTTACTCTAACAGTGTGATTATGAATTTTGAATTGCCCGTGTCATGTTTGTTACTTTTCTATTTTTATTGCTGAGTTTAGATTTTTCCAAGTTTTCTATTTTGATTGAGATGAAAGGAAACATGCCATTTCCTATTGTGGATAAATGTAATAAGTATTGGAACTACGAGATATAGGCAGTTAGACTTTGAGTTCTGCTGTTTAAATTGGATTTTATTATCTATGAAGGAACAAAGGAGCCTAACTTGAAGTTTGGCAGCAAAAATTTTCATTGTATACTCAGCTGTAGAAAGTGAAAAATTCAATAGACCTTGTTTGGTAATGATTTTTCAGTTGCTATGCATTTTAGAACTTTTCACAAAGTAGAAAATGTTTATACATGACATGGAAAGCAGCTAGTTCAACTCTGTCGTAATAAAAATGACAAAATTTTGTACCAATTAGCCTATTTCTGCAGTATCACATCATTTCTAAATGATTTCATAGTCCTTGGGTGTTTACATATTTTCCATTAGTAACTTTTCGATAATATTTGTACATTTATTGAGCCGGTCAGGTTTCAATTATTTTTTTCAAGTAGAATCTTCACTGATTTTTCATTGGTCCTTAGCTTTGTGCTCTTAAATACAGTGCTGCAATATATAACAATACTAAGACTTTTATTTACCACATATATACATTTTTTGTTTTCCTTGGTTTGACCAAAGTTTATTCTTCCGAACTTTAGATTGCTCTTTGACTTTGCTCGTATCATTGTACAGACTCAGACATGCAGCATGAGATTGAAACTCATCTTTCTTCCGGAAGAGCAGTTTTTAATGTGATGTTGTTGGTATGTCAAGTGTCTTCTAATATATATTACCTTTCATGTTACGGTATTCTAAACTTATTATGCACTCAACGTTGCTCTTGTTTCTCTTACACAGCTTCTAGCTAGTACTCTTTAGCTGCTGTTTCTTCATTTTCTCTCTTAATGTACTGTTATTGCTGTATTTGTTACATCTGTAAGGTGAATGTCAAGCAACTAGTTAGGAGAAAGGCAGAAACACGAAACCTTGAATACATATATGGAACTAGTATCATGGGATTGGTTTCCTAGGTCGTAAGGTGAGATTAACCTTAGATCTAATTTTTTAAGGACAAGCCAAATGGCATGATTGTATATAATTGATCTCATGCCTTGAAGGTTGTCTTCCCCTCATCTCCTAGTCTTACCTTGATTTGATGATAACTACTTCACAAATAATCTTAGAGAAGACACTGTCTTCATGTAAATGCTCAGACAAATCGTCTAATCTCGGAATGGGAAAATAGTACTTGATAGTTATCGTGTTGACGACCCTACCATTAATACACGTGTCAAGAACAATTCTTCTTTTGTACAATCAGAGTTGAAACTGTGCTTGGGTTAGTACTCTCACAGACAAATCCTCTAGTCGTCAAGTATATAATCTAATTTTGTAACTTCTTGTACTAGGCTAGTCACATCCTATAAGTCGATCAATTGGGGAGCGCACTAATCTTGGAATAAGATTTATAGCATATTGAATCTCTCATAGGGTGCTAATCCAAGTGGCAGGAGGTTAGTCAAAGCATCTCGAAATTCCTTCAATAAAGATCAAATTACTTCACTATTGTTCCTTCATATTACTACATTCTAGCATCTTCATGGCTACTCTCATTGGTGCCTCTCTCATAGCTATAGAATATAACACGAGACACTATTTTTATGTCTGCCTGAGAACTCATCACTACTGACTCCTTCAATGATAGAAGTATAATACTCTTCTTGTCTTTGACAAACAAGTAGGTATTTTTATGTCCATCAAGTGTACTATCATACTATCATGGTCTACCAAGTAGAATTTGACAAACATTCATGAACACAATATCATACCACTCCTAATCCTTCTATTTATCTCTAATTGAAAATTTTAATAGGCATATTTTGTTAGACATTGATCTCATTTACTTTATTCAGGTCTAGGAATATAGTTAGGAATCCTTTTAGATAATAAGGCTCAATTTGTTCACCATATGAGTTAATATCATATATTCACAACAGCTTTCTCCATTGCACCCTGCTCAGTAAAAAAAAATAACCTCCTGTTCGGGCAATTGAATACAATGTGCTCGTATCCAAGACACTTGAAATACTTCATACTTAAAAATGTTTTTGGGTGTTGGTCCAGTACTCAGGTCTAAGTACTCTGGTCAATTTGCTTCTGCTGCCCGACCCAATAGTCGATCCCTATTTAAAGGGTAGTGCAAATTTGATGCTATTGTGTTGTCTCCATATCTAGGCCTAAGGTTTGAAAATACTGTAACATCTAATAGAGTTGTAATGGCACCATGTTGTTAATGAATGGTCTCAATCCACTAGCCAATGGATTGTTCTTCATCACTTAAAGCTTTTTGGTGAAAAGTTTTTTCTTAATCTTCTCTATCTTCGTGGTCATCATTGTTGTTATGAGTGACTTTCTTATGTTCCCTTCTCTCAAAATCAATGAGTCTCCGATGCAATTGGATGATTTCTTGCTGCATATCTACTATGGTAAGCTCTTGAACATCTAGTGGAGACTTTCTCCTTGGCTGCATGATGGCTCTCTTATCCAATTAAGGTTTCGGCTAAAAATGGGATGATGGTTTAGGGTTAAGGTTAAGGATGGAAGGTGTAGGGATGATGTTGGTGGAGGTACCAGATTAGGTTATGTGGATCTTAGGTTTATGAGTTTGAAAATAGACAAATTCCTAAATTAATATTTATCAAGCTCTGATATCAAATGAACTGTTATAGGGTTCCTCTAAGATATTTAAGAAGTGGATTTAGCAGGGACATGATTATGAAATACCGAGAGCATGAGAATATGTGAGGTATACGACATTTGGAAAGGGATAGAAGACATTTGATAGCTATCCGGGCAAAAAAAAAAGAAACCATGAAACGACATTTCCCATGATGCACGACATCACATGTGTTTGAACAAGTTACTGACATACCACTTGCAAAAGAAAGATAATACACCGCTCCTTATTGCAGAAAATTAGAAAATACAATCTTAAAATGCACAATATCAAAGCAAAAGACTTTAAAGCCAAAAAAATAACAACATATTAATAATTCTCCAGCAAAATACAATAATTCTAATTAAAATAATATAAAAAGGGGACCCACAGGAGCTGGCAGTAGCAAAAATACGGGAGAATCGCGTTGTTGGAATTTTCAATAATGGAGCCATTCTACTTCATTCCCATGATAGTTGGTTTGTGGGATCATGTGAGGCAACTTCCATGGTATCATGGAGGAATCTCATTTGGAGCGGTTGTTGTTTTTTGAGGAAGCAGTTATGAAGCTGCTTTCTAGGAAAACAACTTCACAGTTGCTGTCAGAAAGCTAGTGTTGGAAATACAGTCAGTCTATTTGGATAATTTGTTGTACTGTAGTTATTTCTGATAAAAAAGACAATTATGCTCTTATAGATGTAAATTAGTTGAGTGATTGTAGTTTTCAAAATAATTATAACCACGTAATAAAATAACTTTTATAGTACATAAAATATATCATGAGTCTAATTTCTTGAATACATCAATATTAAATCACATTTTGCGCATAATATCACAATAAAAACTACAAAAATCAATCAGTATTGTTATAATGGCGTTCGTTTTTTTCTCCAGACGATCAAGTCCTTGAGATAATTTTGTTCATAACATCTCTCTTGACTTGGTCACTATTCGGAGCGAACTTCTCTCTATCGTCGATCCATGGAAAAAACTTGCAATCTTCAAATGTTTTATTTCTGGGACAATCATAAAATCTTTTTTCATAGCTGCTACATTTCTTGATGTGTGTTCAAAACACTTTGTGCCACAGTGGCAGTACAAATCTCTTGAAGTACTTGCTGACGCCGGCGCTATAGGCCCCAACCGGTTCAACGGCTGACAATAATTTACACAGTATCAATCGATCCATTTCTATACGAAGCGGGACTACCACCCCTCATATCCTCTTCTTTATGCGCTCTTCTCCATATGAGAAGTCTTTAATGACTATTTAATGGATTATTCTTGCCTCCCCACCCCCTTCCTTTTTTGTGGGACTTTCCTTAGCTCTTTCTCGTTCTTTTCCAATGAGAGTCTATAAATTGCTATTTTCTGGTTGTAGGGTTTAATTTTTACTTGTTGTTGTGTTCTGTTTTCTCTTTTTGGAGTCTTTTCTCTTTTGTTAAGGTTGTATTTGAGGAGGTGGTGATGCTTTAGTTGTATCCTACTTCAAGGTGGTGTTGTATCTTTTTCAATCCCCTTTTCCAATTCTCATGTTCCCTTCTCCTTAGTTGTTGGCCACCTTCAGAACCTCCTCCCTCCGTTGCGGCCCGCTCATCCACCTATCAGCACTCTATACTCCCTTCCTCAAGCGTCGGACTTTGTTGTCCAGCTCTCCGACCACCAACCTTCATTCTGTCGGCCACTCCAGGCCGCCCTACTTGCTGTCAAGGTCACCCACCATCAACGCCCAACACCTTCCCTTGCCTCCCCACCCACCCCCTCGCCCCTTGTCTCTGTAGCCCACTCTAACTATCAAATCAGCCACCACCCATGCTTGTATATGCCCTTTTCTAAACTATCATGCTACCTCCAACCCTTCTCTGTCCCTATACTACCCCGTTGATGCCACCACCGCTTCGGGTCCAACTTTTTCGGCCTTAGCTAGAACGAAGTGTCGTATTTTTCTTTCCAGTTGTGTCCTCTCCTCCGACCTTTGCTGACACCACCACCGCTGGATTCCTACTTATTCCAGTATGAATGGCTTTTAATTTAGTTTTTCTTAGATTATAATATATTATGCTTTTAATTAACAAAGTAGATTACATATGCAATAAAAAATAACAAAAAAATTTTATGGTTCATAACCAGATGAAAACACTTATAATGAAAAATATGTATCTCTAAAGTTTTGACTTTAAAATTAAAATATCAAAACATGAAAGAGAAAATAAACATCAATTAATCCTTAATAATTGAACAAAGGCTTCATATCAATTTCTTTTTGTTCCTCTTTCACATAATAAGGCTGCTTATTTCTGTGCTCGACAAGCCTTATCTGATAGTTTTTTGTTTCTTTTTGGATTTGAACCGTGTGGCCTTCGGGCTATCATTGACTAGGACAGATGTTACGCTTTTGAAGCCCACATGGCTTAGTTTTGTACATTTTTTGTGGCCCTTTTAATATATCAATGCAAAATGCACATCCTTCACCGGTTAAGCCATTGGAAATTGGTATTCACTTCGTCGAGTAACAAATTTAAATATGTGACTATTATGAGCATTTATTTCTCATCTAGCCATTAAGAATATAAAATATATTTTGAAGTCACAAACTGCTATGATATTTTGTGTTGCAGATTTATGTTTGATATGCAATTTTGTAATTGTTGTCTACACGTGCATCGACATGTGTGTCTTTAAATGCTCCTATAAAATTTTATTTAAAATATTCATAAGAACAATTGTTTTTGTTTACAACATGCATGCAAATTAAATAGATAAATCAATAACTTGAACAACGACATATATCTCATATTGTTACAAATTTCTCTTTATGTGTGTATAAAAGCAAGATCCATGGTTTGACAATGTTGTTTGACATTCTTAATTCTAATATCAAAATATTTGTTAACCATTTCTGTTGAGTGCCGGAAGTGCTCGAAAGCAACACAAATGGACTTATTATGTAACATAATATATAAATTAATGGCTAGTATTTCCCTTGTGTAAATCGGAACGATCCATCTAAACCATAATTATTTTAAGATTCATTCAACATATCATAAAAAAAATTTTCCCGACATCGGAAACATATGACGAATTCACCTGGAGGACCTTGGAATAGCTCACAAATTCAGCTGTCACCCAAAGATGAGGATGACACATATAGTGTCTTGCACAAATTTGTCTAATAGTACTCATTAATAATACATATTGTAGTAGTCAGAATTGTTACTTGTTCCACTATCTCTGTAATTTTCTCTTCATTTGATTGGTCTATCTGACTATTTTATGCATGTCAGAATATATAAAAATAACCATCTATGTTATAAGTAAACAACAGAACAAGAGAGAAGCAGTGGGAAGAATTGAAGCGAGAGATAGAAGCAATTAAGTAGAAGCAGTAGTAAAAGCAGAAGAGGAAGATTTATCTATGAGAAGGAAGCATTTATCCTTAGCCTTAAGTGAAGAAGAGGAGGCAGAGCACTCCTTGGGCTTCGACGAAGAGGGGAGTGCTCATGTGAAGAGGAACGACGTTGTAGACGAGGCGTGAAGAAGATAGGAAAAAGGGAAGTAGATGCTTTATGTTCTTGAGGAATTTAGGTCGGCGTCGAAGCAACGCCACTCACCGCATGCTCATTTGAGCCAGGAAGAAGAGGAAGAGAAGAAGGAACGAGCAGCCTGTGCCCTAACCAATCGAAGGAAGAGGTGTTGAGCGGTTGACGCAAAGGAGAAGAAATAAGGAGCTCTTGTGGGTACGGTAGCAGTCGTTTGTACGTGAAGGAGCCGCTGCGATCGAAGTGTAGGGGATCGAGCAGAGAGGAAGTAGGGTCTCTTGTGATCTGTTGGGTTGAGTCGATTACGAATAAGAAGGTAGGGGTTCGTGCAAGTATTAGTGAAGATGGAGCCCGCAAGCTTAGCGTACATACGAGAAGGGTGAAGGGTAGCCGAATGAATTTAAGGTAAATTGAGTTATATTATTAGTAAATTTATTTATATTTTATAAGTTTATCTTTTAATTGTTAATTGTATGTTCTTTCGAAATCAAGAATTAAGTTATGAAAATTTCAACTTAGAATGGAGATACGGTCGACAAAATTGAGGCTACTGTAGAATTTTATTGGTTATTAAATTGTAAATAAATTGAAAGTATACTAACGGTGAATGTTAGTCTTTTTTCTTAAATCAGAAATCAACTACATAAGAATACTCAAGTTGGGAGAGAAGAAAAAGTACAGAGAGGTAAGGGTTTAACTTTATAAATTGAATTAACATATTTTAGTTAAATTTATTACATGTTTAATTATAAATCAATATCAAAAAGTATAGGCAAAAGAATAAAGATTGAACTAAACTGATTAGCAGGGGGAAGGAGTCTAGTGTGGGAGGAAGGAAACAAGGTCTTTAAGGTAAGAGAGAGAGGTTGTTTAATTTAGATTTCTTTATTCAAAATTGAAAGAATATTTAAGTATTAAATTGAAGTTATATTAACTAATGCCAACATGTTAAGTGGAGAAATATCCACATAAAGAGGTCAACTAAAGGTCAAGATGAGTAATTACATTTTAAATTTCAATAATTAGCTATTTTAAAATATAAGTTTGATTTTATTGTTGCTTCATTTATGTTTTATTTTCAATAAAATTTAGATTATAGCAGCTTCGTCATATTGGTAGATAGAAAAGTATGCATATTAATAGATACACAATGAATTTCCTATAAGGTTATTAGATCATTAAACGACATTAAATTATAGTAGAAGTGCTACTTCGTCTTCGTCGTGTGTCGTCTGCTCCCGTCCCCTCGACTTCGTCCGCTCGTCGAAAGACCATCTCCGGCAGTGCATCGTCTGCTCTACCCCATTCCCTGCAAGCATTGATGGCCTCGGGATGTTCCTACGTTGCCACTCTTGCTGGCGACAACCCCACTCGCCCTTTTATTTTGTGCATATTCCCGCAGCGATACCACGACACCTTTGCGCGGGGCGTTGACACCGGGTTTCTTAAAAAAACATCCCGTAAAAATGGTAAGCTTGCAATCTTTCTCTCTGAAGCCGAGATCTCTATCTTAGTTTCATCCTTTTGATTGGTCCTAGTTGGTAAATTGCTCTATGAAAACCTTAAAATCGATGTAATTCAAAAAGTGTTTGAGCAAATGCGTCTGAAAGGAGAATGGAAGATTGGTAAATTGGACGGTAGACACATTCTCATCCAATTATCAGATGATGAAGACCATGCTCATTTGTTTGCGAGAATACTTGTTCGAATAGATGACCGTGTGATGAAAGTTTTAAAATGGACAGTCAACTTTGATCCTCTCACTGAACCTCTTATCATTCTTGTTTGGCTGCGCTTCCCGATTCTGAAGTTCCATCTCTTCAATCACAAGTTCCTCTATTCCTTAGCTATGGTCTATGGTAAACCCCTCAAAACTGATATTCCTACAGTTAATATGAGACGTCTTTCTGAAGCCAGAGTTTTGATTGAACGGGACATTACTTTACCTTTTTCGGGTGAGATCTAGATTGACTCACAGCACCAAGGTTATTGACAGATGTTGGACTAATAGTTCCCACTTTACTGCACCCACTGTCGGATGTTTGGACATTCTCACTCTCAATGTCACCATTTGCACCCTCATTTAAAATTTCAGAGTAAAAATGTTACTGGACCCCTTGTCGGATGTTTGGACATTCCCACTCTCCCTCCTCTAAATACCACCTATCCCGTCATTGCCACATGCAACCCCCTTACTACCGAAGACCTCCCGCCCCCCGACAATACTATTTCTGTTGTTGTGAATGACATGCTGCCGGATGGTTTAGCTGGGCAACCTACAGCCTCAAACATTTTTGAAAACAGTATTGAAAGAACTCTACTTCAATAGGAGGTAGTTCGGTCCGATCATCAGGAGAGTTTCGAAGCTCCTCACCTTCCTCAGGAAGCCTCGGGTGTAGAGGAGACATTTCATACTTCACCTACCCTATAACCTATCATTAATACAATAGTTAGTTATCTTTCTACTGCGATTTTACCACCTCATCAGATTGAGCACGTTGTTTTTGCTAGTCAGGCGCAAGGGGTTCAAGATATGCAACAACCTATGCATGCCCAGTTGGACCAATCCACTGATCAGATGTCCCAATATTCGAATGAGGAATGACAAGTTTACACATCCAGGAAGAAGAAGAAGAATGAAGGCCTATTTGAATTCAGGAACTTAATGGATGATACTTTAGTTACTTTGGGTAATTAAAGTAAACTTAACCATTTCTTAACTGGCTCCTTTCCTAAAATCAGAGGCAGAGGTAAAGCTAAATTGGGCATTGACCTGATTGTACGTGTGTTTGTCGGACTTCTGGCATAGAGGTTACACATCTACGTTTTAATCTTCAGTTTGAGTATGCATGCATTGTTTTTTTTTTTGGGACCTTAGTGTGTGTTGCATACCGGGTGAGTAGGGTGTCATTATTTGAGCCCTCTCATCCAACCTATCCGTTCCTTTCCTTTTTAATTGGCACTTGGATTTATATGTATATATATATATATATATATATATATA
>NW_018164743.1:1632249-1641507 GCF_001263595.1 Phalaenopsis equestris
ATATATATATAAATTCATTGCATGATCTGTAACTTCAAGTAGAAATCTTATAACATATCATTACATGATTTTTAGAAAATAATCATATACAACTATGTTGCATAATGATTTATCTATGGAGTTATTAGACTCTCTTTTTTTTTTCTTGAAGGGGTGGATATTGCATTAAAAAGGAAAGTGCAAAAGTTACAAAAAATGTTAAGAAGTGAGGGCATGAGGCGGTCTATCCCCATTGACAAAAACAAAAACGGGATGACTCTCATCTAAACTAGAAAGAACAAAGTCACTCTCGAAAGCCGAGTGAGCATAACAATGAGCAGCAATGTTGTTAAATCTGCCCATATTACAAAAAAAAACTTGTCTGAACTGTGTAAGAAAGCCCAAGTCAGGACCATGAGAAGGTTGGTGTTGCCAGGTCTTCATATCGAACATGCTACGGATAAGTTCAATAATATTGTTATTGTCCCCGTCCACCATGATCTTGCGGGTCTAATACATTCAAGGCTGAAGTAAAGAAGCAAGGAACAATACGGCCCGACTTGTGTATTATGCCAATGTAGCAACTTTCGATCAGCAACCACCAAGCAATTTTTGGTGTTGTCCTGAATGATAACTCCCACACTAGCAAGGCCAGAAGGCAAGAGGGTCCTATCGAAACTAGCCTTCAACCAGCCTGAGTGTTGGTGAGGGAAGATAGAATCGCAGCCACCATGACCATCGATGTGTCGCCCCTCATGCTTCTTGAAGTTTCTAGGTCTCCAACTATGATCAACCACAGAACAATAAATCCTCCCCACCAACCTCAGAGCTTTAGGAAGATCGCCCATCCGCCTGCAAATATCATCAAAGCAACTGAAGTTAGGAATCCCAACATGCCATTTTTTTAAAGCTTGGCGAATGGCCACAATGACTTCACACTTAGAAACCACATGATCACGATCTTTCACATCCTGAGATTGCTAAGGGCATGTCGTGTCCTCGCCAATCTCTTTATTAAAGAGCTACTAGTTGATTGGAATCGTATCCCTAGAGATCTGGCACCAAAACATAGCCTCATGTCGGTGAAGCTTAAGCTCCCGGAACCAACAATCATATGGAGGATTATGTTTGAACACAATCTTATCCACTTGCTTCTGGTGCGACAGGTGTACTTGCCAAATGACCTACAAAGTTCCTAGTGCATGTCATTTTGATGCTAGTAAACCTACATTTATTTGTTAGTAGATACATGTAAAGTATTTCATAATAAAATAATGCATGATATGGAAGAAGAAAATAACTTATATATAAATGCTTATGTGTGCATGTTAAGAGGAGTTCCCCCTAATGGTACTGCTAGGTGATGTCAGTTTACTCACGCCCGTAGATGTTTTTCTATCACCCCAGATAATTGTCATGGTTAGATTACTAACTGTTATGTTGACAGGATAATATCGGTCAGGGGCGAATAAATAGAACTTACCACCCCAGACAATTATGGTGTTTACATCACTAACAGCTCTACTGACGGGATAATATCGCTCAGAGGCAGGTAAGTGTTTTTCCACTCCGTACAATTGTCATAGTTAGATCGCTAACTGTTGTAACAACGAGATAATATCAGTGGTGTGTTAGGTTTTGTTAACGATGATCCTCAAAGAAACAAATGTGTATCTAAAGAGTATAAAGTACAAGTAAAATTAAAGTAAATACATATAGAAGATTTGAGTTTTTTAATTTAGAAATGATCATTGATACATACATTAGCATATATAAGATATGAAAGATTAGCATAATTCAGGATTTTTCTATAAGTAATGAAAGACCAACATACATATTGAATTCTTTCCCTTGGGTTGTTGTAGTTTAAAAGTGTAATTGCTCCTTGGTTATTTTAGATAAGTCATTATGTTTTTTAATGTTTTTTCAGGTTTAAACTTTTGATTAAAATAAATAGAAGAGGAGACAATGTGTACATGAGGTGAGAACAACAATCAGAAAGGTATAAATTTTTTATTCTTAATTAAATTTGCTTTCTTTAGTGGCTCTTTCATGAATATTTGAATATTTAGTTGTTAGTAATTTAAATTGAAAATTAGAAAATTTATTTTCAACTTCTGATTGTTCGTTCCCGTCTTGGTTAATTTTAAGTCTCGGAGTGGGTCATGACACCGTGAAACATAAAATTAAGTTTCTCCTCTAACTCAAGGTCTTTGTCAGAAATCATAATTTTTTTTTTACATTGGACAGGACCTTCAATTGATAAAATTAGAGTTCAATTAATCGGAGAATATAAAAAATCATATAACATTTCTTACTTATCGAAATTTTTTCTCTCCACCATTCCAATGCATCTACTGTTTTCTTACCAAGGTCACAACTTAATTCAATTGCCTATCTTTTTAACTTCTTCCATAGATTTTCACTTTTGTTTGAGTTCATTTCATTTGTTCTTCAACTAAGTTTTATCATACAATCTTTATGTTTTTTCATAAAGTTTTTTGTTATGCTTTACCAACATTTTTAATTGAATTGTTTGGTCGGTCTATTATCAATTTCAATCTCTTAAGCATAAATCATAGAATATAATCTTTACCTACATTTTCTAAATGGCTGATATACCATTTTGTTTGCCCCATCTGATGTATTATGATGATAAAAAATTTAGAGAAAATTATATAATTTAGCTTATAACTTAAAAAATAATTTTAAAAATTGAAACAAAATTTAAAAATGACAACAAATCAAATTAGGGCTTAATGAGATCAATTTATCAAAGTTTGCTTCCTTTAGGATCACCAAGTGCATTCGATACTCAAATAAAATTTGGTAACATATGCGATTAACTGTGTCATGCAGGCCTTAGCACCAGGTTGCATCCATGGTTAACTATGGCATATAGGTTTTTAAGACCAAGTAGTATCCGTGATTAACTGTCATGCAAACTTTAAGACAATGCAGTATCTGTGGTTAACTGTAGAATATAGGAATTAGGAGTATCTGTGGTTAATTGTGTATTGCAAGCTTTAAAATCAAGCAATATTTATGATTAATTGTGCTATGTGTGCCTTAAGAAATTATAGTATCTGTGGTTAACTGTGTCATGCAGGCTTTAAAACCAGGTAGTATCTGTGGTTAATTGTGTCATGCAAGTTTTAAGATCAGGTAAAATCTGTGGTTAACTATGTCATTTGTGATTTAAGACTAGCTAGCATCTATGGTTAATTATGATATGTGTGATTTAAGACCAGATTGTATTAGTAGTCAACTATGTCATGTAGGCTTTAAGTCTATATAGTATTTGTGGTTTTTTGTGATTGCAAATAAGTGGGGACGATTATATGAATCACAATTGTTGATCGGTTGAGCTCTTTGTTCTTATTTCTATAATTTTTTTTTGTATAAAGTTACGAAATAAAATGTCTTTGAAATACACATTACATATATGAATGCATAAGAATTGACTTTTATGTATGCAAAACATCACAACCAATAAAGGATAGCCAACAAAAACCCTAAACTAGATAAAATCCAAACACAACCAACCAAACCCCAACTAGAGCAAACCCAACCACAACCAACCAAAACAAACCCAATCATAGCAAGCAAAAACGCAACTAGAGCAACTCCAACCATTGCCAACCAAATCCCAAGAAAAGCAACCCCAACTACAACTAACAAACCACCAACCAGAGCAACCCCAATCTTAGCCAACAAAATCTCTAAACTTGTTCCAATTCAGTCACAAGAGCAAACCCAACCAAAGCATCCCAGCCACAACTAACAAAATCCCTAAACGAGAGCAAACCCAACCAAAGCCATCTAATCGCTAAACCAGAGTAAACCCAATCACAATCAACCAATCTCTAAACCAAAGCAAACCTAACCATAGCCAACAAAACCCCAACTAGAGTAACTCCAATCACAGCCAGCCAAACCACAACCACAACCAACAAACCCAACAACAAACAAAATCCCTAAACCACAACAAACCCAACTAAATTCAACCAATCCCTAAGCCAGATTAAACCCAACCATAGCCAACAAAACCTCAACCAGAGCAAATCCAATCACATCCAACCAAACCACAACCAGAGCAATCCCAAACGCAACCAATAAAACCCCAATCGGAGCAACTCCAACAACAATCAACAAAAACCATAAATCAAAGCAAACCCAACCACAACCAATCAAACCCATCCAGAGCTAGCTCAACCAGAGCCAACCAAATTGCAACCAAAGCAACCCCGACCACGGTCTATTGAACCACAATCAGAGCAAACCCCAACCAGATTCAACACAAATACAACAACAACAAGCCCAACCATAGTCAACAAGAACTCAACCAGAGCAACACCAACCACAACCAATGGAACACCAACCAGAGCAACACCAACAACAGTTACATGGGATGCAAAACCCAAAGAAAATTTGAAAACGAAATAACCATCCACAAATATGTAATTATCGCACAGAGTGCAAACCCAAATAGCGTGGCATGCACACCCTAAACCAACAATCAAACTTCAAATACAGAGAAAATAGTAATCTAGAAATCCGGCAACAGGGAAGAAAAAATGAAAACCATACACCAAAAAAACATATTCGTGTGACCTTAAACCAAGGAAGGGTGTTCGAGATACATACATATGATTCACAACAAAGACGGGATGACGAGGGAGAAGTCAAAGCCAAAAACACTCATTGGTATGCCCAAACTACGGAAGCCCATGGCGAAGACAAGGGAGAAGCCAAAGCCACTGGTATGCAAAATAGATGAAGGGCGGAGACATCTTATCCCAACCACACCGCAGATCGTTTCGTGAAACCTTTTTTGAAACTAAGGTTTTGGGAATAGGATTTATGAAAAGCATGTAACAAGTGGGCTCTCAAATGCACAGATTCTGCTTTTGCAAACGGTAAGTAGCTAAAAAGCCCCTCCCAAATGCACCCTTAGTCTATGGAGCTATTAAGGTAATGTTTCGGGTCACCTAAACTTGTCAAGTCGGATAGGTTTGGGATGATAGATTTTTTCATCAGATTGACGAAATGGGGCTCTCTCCCATCAATTTTTGTCATTAGAACTATGAAACTTGGACTTGACAGATTTGTTGAGCTTGGAGTCTAATTTTGTGAAGTGTGTCAATCTTCTCTTTGTAGATGAACATTTTGATCTTTGGATGAGATTGTATTGGAGAATTACTCGAAGTAATTTCAACTCAACCTGAAGTGTCAACTATTTTAACTCTAAAAACCAACTCTTAAAAAGGGATTTTAAATGGTTTGACGTGTCAATAATGCTCTATCATTTTAGTGTTATTCATTCTTCTTTTTGGTGAAAAACTTCTCGAGTGACTTGGCGAATATTTTGTTTAAAGGTTCTTTCAAATCATCTATTCTTGGTTTGATATTGATGAATGTTTTCAATTAATTTGGTCAATAAACAAATAGATATATTTTTGCTTTGATTGTTGGGTCATTCTTTGATATAATGTGGCATGACACTGAATAAGTAGATAATATTATGGGTGAATAAATTGATCACTTTTTTAGCAGTGACTTCTTTGAATAGAGTAGCTTTGCCCACTTGATAAGGTGGTTAGTTGCATCGAATTGAAGAGGTGTCTTTTGGATGTGATGAATTATTATCAATTTCATCATTACCTTGTCATTCAAATGGTCAGGATGCTATTATTGGGTGTAATGAATTTAGATGTTAATAAATGGTGTCGCCATGGATTTGACACTAGCAACACATTTTGGCATGGTTAACGAATTTTTCACCATGTAGGGTCAATAGAAACCTTTTCTTTTACATTCATTATTATCCTGGGTGTGTCATTGTTTTCCGTGAAGCTAACAATTTATTAGCTTCATCAGTGTCTCGACAGTGTAGCTATAGTTGATCAAAGGATCTTTAGTAGATGTTATATTAATTAAAGCATATATACCACAGAACACTCTTCAAGACATGTGCATTTATCAATTTATTCTTGGACAATTCTCCTTTTTTTGAAATAGTCAATGAAGGTTTTCTTCAATCATTTTGTTCTTCTACCTTGAAGGTTTCGTCCCCGTACATTTAAATCTATTCGGACATGTGCTTTTCTAGAAATGCCAAGAGTCTTCTCTTGTTTGTCATTAGAAATAGCTTGTGATAGGAAATGAGAAACAATTGAAGTTATGTCCTATTGGCTTGAACTTAATGATGCTTTGTGATGCATAAAATAATGCAATGCCCTAGAGTCAATTTTCAAAAGAGGAAGCCAAGTCGAATGGGAAAAGAGGCTTGTGGATCCTAACTTATCTAATAAAAAACAAAAAAAAAAAACAGAAAAAAAAAAGATAAAAACGATTTTATTATTTCTTCATAAGTTAAAATTATTTAAACTAAAATGATGTGCACCACGTGCCATTTGTGCATATAAGGCATGCCATTTAAACCTCTTGTGATGCGCCTTTGAAGGGCACATCACCGTTGAGACAATGGTGTGGTGGTGTTTATATAGAACACTACACTGTTCTTTATCCAATCAAAGTCTCATTTACATTTGCAAGTGTTAGATCGTTCCATATGTTCATACTTACGTAGATCCAATAAAGAAGTTCAGGTGAATTGTTATTTATTTATTTTGGTTTTTCATTTTACTCAGAAGATCTAGTTACCTGGAACGATGGAAAAGATTATGGCACTCAAATCTTTTTTCATGAATATTTGTGTTTGTGAAATTCTTAAATCACATCTGTACATGGACTTGCAGCAGATAGATTCTTCAGAGGCTTGGGAACAAACTTCTATGTTTTTGAAACGATCTGGTTATCAGATTAAAGTTAGCCGGACAGACCATGTGGTGATCGAAGAAAAGTATTCACCAGAGTTATATGTATGCCTCCCTAAGCTTGTGATTTTATTTTGGGGCGCTTGTATACATACCATCCAATTCCTATGTGTTTACATACCTAAATCTAAACTTTACTTTTTACATTTATACCACACAAATCTTTCTTACCACATAAAATATGCGACTTATTGAATTTTTAAAAAGTGAAATACACTTTCATACATAGGTAAGATAGCATATATGTAAAAATTCATGTTTAGGCCTTAAACATGTAAATACATAGAAATTAATTGGTATGAATGTAAATCTTCCTTTTATTTTTTATTGACAGAGCTTGTCAAGTTGGTATTATGCTCATTTTATGTTGTGTATTTAACAGATTAAAGTACCAAATGGGCAATCTACACAATTTGTGCTAATTTGTTCGGATGGAACTACCTTGCCATTCAGTACAAGTGGAACTTCTCAACCTTATAGCATGGAGAATGATATACGGTGATGTATTTTATATCCACCTCGACAAAATACTTGCCGTCACTTTTTTCTCTGGCATGTTTTCTGCAGTTTTTTTGTCATTTTCTTTTTAAATTACTCCTTTTGAAAATCCTAGATGATAGATGTCATAGAAATCTTCTGTGATATTTGAAATATTCTGTTGCAAAACTTGTAAGAAATTTTCATTTTTTTTTTCTTGCAAAGTTATGACTATTAAACTTATAAAAGTGGAGGATATTTTTAGTAATAACATGGAATTTGTCAATTGAAAATTGATATTTCCATGCTAGCAATGCTTGCAGATTGTGATACCTAAGTTTCATAGGTTTCAGTATGCTATTTTTGTTATTTTGTAGAGTAATAAAATGTCATTGTGGAATTTAGGGGAAACTTTCTTAGAGGAGAAACTCTCAAATTTTATCATATTTCTAATACATGCAAATAATAATTATATACAGCTCAGACTAGCCCTCATACAATTGGAGAGAAATTCAAATCATCATGATAGGAAGGAAAGAAAAAAACACACAATAATAGATAATTAAGGGAGAATAATTTCTACCTCTAAATGCAGCAGTGGATTAGCTGTTTCTTGAACTATGGGTAGCCCATGTGGTCCACTGTTATATGCATATTACCAATGATTTAATGCCCAGGGTTATATGCATATTAACAATGATTTAATGTTTAATTTTGAGGTATTTTCTGATAAATTCCATACTATTTTGCTAGATCTTTTTATAAATAAGAACCATGCTAACCGGCTAGGAGAGATTGGTTTTTGATAGTGTCACTACCCGGTTTGGAGCTTGAAATTAACCAAGACAGAAATAGATGTTGGGACGATGATAATCACATTTTTCTATTTTCATTTTCTATAATTAACATTTTATCAATCAAAAATAAATGAAAGGACCACTACAAAAAATATTATAAATTAAAGAGTTCATATTTATCTTATTTTTGGTTGTTCGCTTTTTCTATGAGTATTGTCTTCTCTATTACTCATTTTTTAATCAAATGACTAAAACTACATTGTTGGTTTAATATAGCAGTGAACTAACTATTGCTAGTAAATACTGAAACTCTAAATTACGAGCGCTTTTTCGGTATGGTACGCTGACGAATAAAATTTTGCCACGTGGAAAATATGGGACCCGCTTGTCCACGTAATATAAAAAAAAGAAAAAAATTCGCTGAAGCCGACCCGACCCGATGTACCAGCCCGCATCTATTCGAGTACCGCGCATTTTAGAATGTCGAGGAAGACGATTCGAAAATACTCTCCAGTGGTTTTTCTTCTACGTTTTCGCCGCTCGCTCTGTTAGGGTTTCACATTTCCCTCGTTCGCTAGCTTGGAAGCCGTTAGACGATGGCGTTTGATGATCCTGAGCATGCGCAGGCCGAAGGGAGCTCAAGAACAGTATCAGAAGAGGCTGAGAAGACAGAGGTTGAGCAGCCAATGAAGTCAAAGAAGCAGAGGAAGAAGGAGGCGAAGAGGATGAAAGAGGTCATTGAAGAGGAAAACTTGTCCTGGTAATTGTCATCGTTTTATTCTGAACTTATTTTTAGGTTATTAGTTTGATTATTATTGGGTTATTCTTGAGTTACTCCGAAACGTAGTACTTATTGGCAGCTATTCCATGTTATTCATGTGTTTTTTTTAAATTATTCGTAGGTTATATTATTTTCAGGTTATTCGTAGGTTATTCGTAGGTTATTATTGGGTTATTTTAAAGTTAACTCGTGGGTTATTTTTAGTTTATTCTCAGGTTATTCCTGGGTTATTTTTAGTGTATTGTTTTGTTAATTTTGAAGTAATGCGTAGGTTATTTTTAAGTTATTTGCAGGTTATTTCTAGGGTATTTTTAGGTTATGCCATGTTATTCGTAGGTTACTTGTACGTTATTTTTAGTGTATTGTTTTGTTAATTTTGAAGTAA
>NW_018164743.1:1641784-1642563 GCF_001263595.1 Phalaenopsis equestris
TAGGTTATTCCTAGGGTATTTTTAGGGTATTGTGCGTATGTTATTCGTAGGTTATTTGTACGTTATTTTTAGTGTATTATTTTGTTAATTCTGAAGCAATGCGTAGGTTTTTTTATAAGTTATGAGCAAGTTATTGCTAGGTTATTGCTAGGTTATTCCTAGGTTATTCCTGGGTTATTTTTAAGTTATTTGCAGGTTGATGCGCAGGTTATTCATAGGTTATTCCTAGGGTATTTTTAGGGTATTGTGCGTATGTTATTCGTAGGTTATTTGTACGTTATTTTTAGTGTATTATTTTGTTAATTCTGAAGCAATGCGTAGGTTTTTTTATAAGTTATGAGCAAGTTATTGCTAGGTTATTGCTAGGTTATTCCTAGGTTATTCCTGGGTTATTTTTAAGTTATTTGCAGGTTGATGCGCAGGTTATTCATAGGTTATTCCTAGGGTATTTTTAGGGTATTGTGCGTATGTTATTCGTAGGTTATTTGTACGTTATTTTTAGTGTATTATTTTGTTAATTCTGAAGCAATGCGTAGGTTTTTTTATAAGTTATGAGCAAGTTATTGCTAGGTTATTGCTAGGTTATTCCTAGGTTATTCCTGGGTTATTTTTAAGTTATTTGCAGGTTCAGTCTTGATAAACTTATTAAATTTTTGTTGTCTAATTTATTATTTCTTTCCAGCAATTTTAGTGTATCCACTGGGCTCTATTCATTTGCTGAGAGTGTAGATAGTTTTTCTTCATTTAATTGGGCCGCAACAGTATGTGACCACCTAATT
>NW_018164743.1:1642791-1644241 GCF_001263595.1 Phalaenopsis equestris
GCTCATCCTGATGCCAGACCTCGTATGTTGAGGTGGCCAATAAATACAGGGTGGAACCCTCCGAAGATCCATTTAATCTTTAGGCAGCTTAGTCCTGTACAGGTGAATGATATTAATGTATGTTTTAAGTTCAAGATTATGTTTAGTATTTTGCCAACTTATTTAATTCTTATGATGAATGTTTTTTGCAGATTCTTGATTCTTTTGTTGATGTAATAGAGGAGGAGCATAGTTTACTTGCCCCTCTAGCTGGCCCACTCTCGTCTCTTGCAAAGTCAATTGGAGAACCACAAATTCACACTGACCAAACACCACCAGAGTCTCATGGTGATATTCCTTTTGTACATACTCGCAATATCCCGCCACCCACACTGTCACATTTGGGTTTAGAAGAGATATGGCAAACTCTGAGGGAGCAACAACAAATTTTAGTTCAATTGAAGGATTCAGTAAATAACCTAAGATTTTTTTTGGAGTATACACTGATGGAGGTGAAGACCGACATCAACGAAATAAAGAGAAAAATAAATAAAGTTCCCATGGAATCTCCTGTAGGTTCTGAATTTACTGGGAAGAAATATAGCCCAAAAAAGGAAGAAGAACCACCTGCTCATATTGAGCAAGCGCCCGATATACTTGAAGCAGAACAGTGGATAGGCAGAATGGCTGCCTTTGATGAAGCTGCATCTGATAGTGAATCTAATAAAGGTGTCGGGGAACCTGGAGAAGGCATCCCTAAAGACCTAATTGGTAGCTTTGTCCGAAGGATCAAGTCCAGAGGACCGAGGAAAAAGAGGGTGGTTAGTTCTCCATTTATTGTTGTAAAGAGAAAGAAGCTGGTAGAAGTTCCGTCCTCATATATAGATGATTTAGTACAACATATTTATGAGTCCACGCCGATTACCATACCATCTCCAGGGCTCGATGAAGCTAGGGAAAAGGAGGCAGGAGAAGCTTGGGAGGAGGTACAGTTGGGCGCAATTGTTCCATATGAAAGTGTCCTCCCTTCTTCAGCCATAGAGTTCCCCGGCAGAGAACTACTACCATCACACAATAGCTATTTAAGAATGCACAAAGAAAGGTATATACAAAACAGAACATTTTTTCTGTCAATTTTTTATTAAATCTAATAAATATTGTTCAATCAATTTGCAGGGATAACTTAATAATTACTCAGGGTCACATTCATATTAGTTGAATTGACCTGGAAGCACTTTGGGATAATAAAGAAATCGGCGTGGATCATGTAGATTTATTTGCCATTGGATTAGAAAACCATCGGCGTCAGCCCCCTAATTCTTTTAGACCCTATTTGTACTTATCTCTGGCGCATTGGGTAAGTAATAAAATTCCCATTAATTTTGTATATGCAATAGGTTCATGCTCTTTTTAAACTCTTTTATTATGTATATGCAGGGGTTTAGAGACCATCCTCTACGAGATATTGTTG
>NW_018164743.1:1644369-1645720 GCF_001263595.1 Phalaenopsis equestris
AAAGTGGAGATTCTACGACTCATTGCCTAATAAAATGCATTTGGGAGTCACACGTGACGTGGTAAAATTCTAAGCCTCATCTAACTAACAACCGTTACATTCATATTTATTATTTCACTATTTTTAAAAACCATTTGTATTACCAGATAAGGCATCTTCATAAGGACGCCGGGAATGCTTTCCGCAGTGACCCGAGTAAATGAGATGTTAGCACGGCTAGAGGAATTCCCACACAAACTAATAGCGTCGACTGCGGTATATTTGTTTGTAAATTTATGGAGACACTTGTACAGAAAGGCAAGATTAACTGGAAAGATTTTCAGGACTGGCAGACCGAGATGCCTCGGTTTAGGGCAGAGATAGTATATGAAATATGCAGATATATATTATTTGGAAAATAAATGTATTATTTGGAAAATAAATGTATTATCTGTTTGATATATTGGGTTTGTGTAGATAAATGTATTATCTATTTATTTGGAGAATAAATGTATTATAAATGTATTATCTGTTTAAATGTATTATCTGTTTGATGTACTGTTATTTTGTTATGTTATTCCTAGGATATTGTTGATGTATTGTTATCTTGTTAGGTTATTCTCGGGGTATTGTCAGGTTATTCTCAGGGTATTGATAGGTTATTCTCAGGTTATTCTCAGGTTATTCTCGTGGTATTCTCAGGTTATTCTCGGGGTATTCTTAGGTTATTCACCGGGTATTCTCAGGTTATTCTCGGGGTATTCTTAGGTTATTCACCGGGTATTCTCAGGTTATTCTCGGGGTATTAACAGGTTATTCTCGAGGTATTCTTAGGTTATTCTCGGGGTTATTCTTACGTTATTGTCAGGTTATTCTCAGATTATTCTCAAGTTATTCTCGGGGTATTCTTAGGTTATTCTCCGGGTATTCTCAGGTTATTCTCGGGGTATTCTTAGGTTATTCTCGGGGTTATTCTTACGTTATTCTCAGGTTATTCTCGGGGTATTGTCAGGTTAATCTCAGGGTATTGTCAGGTTATTCTCAGGTTATTCTCAGGTTATTCTCGGGGTATTCTTAGGTTATTCTCCGGGTATTCTCAGGTTATTCTCGGGGTATTCTCGGGTTATTCTTAGGTATTCTCCGGTTATTCTCGGGGTATTAACAGATTATTCTTGGGTTATTCTCGGGGTAGTCTCAGGTTATTCTCGGTGATTGTCAGGTTATTATCAGGGTTTTATCAGGTTATTCCCCGGTTATTGTTGGGGTATTTTGAGGTTATTCTTGGGGTATTCTCATGTTATTATCGGGGTTATTCTGTACTCATCAGACAGATAAATTACAAACCATATATTACAAATGAGTTACATGTGGG
>NW_018164743.1:1646047-1649066 GCF_001263595.1 Phalaenopsis equestris
TTTCAACCTCGCATTAGAAATACCTTTTGGTCTCATTTTTGCAGGATCATTCACATTGCAGTCACTGTTATGGGATTTCCTCTTTTATTTTGGCCTATTTGGTTTAGGATCCTTTCTATCTAATATATCCTCAATACCTTCGAACCCTGTTTTCAATAATTCAATTATATATGTCTCGGCACGTTCATTTCTGTTAGCTTTATTAATTAATTGGTAGACAAACTTTTAAGCATGTGACCGAAATAAGATTCCTCTGGATGTTGTGCTAGAAATTTGAGCCTGAGAGTTTTTCATATGTTTGTATCCAAAACTATTATAGATATCTTTCTTTGTCTTAACAGACCATCTGAATAACAAATATTTCTCGAGAATCTTTATTATATTATTAGAGCATTAAGGACGCGTAGACAGTGAGAGCAAAGCAGACCTGTCATTTCGAATTTCTTGCAACTGCAGGTGATGTCGCAATTAAGCATATCAAATGTAACAAGTCAGGCTCTACTTGTGTCCTGATTATCCAAACCTCTAACATAGGAATTCGCATGGACTCTCAACTGAGGAATCGACTGTCAATCCACATAACCCGTGAAGTAACTCTTCCTCAAACATAGAGTAGAGTTTCTGGGTATAATATGTTGCAGCTTGCCTCAACACTGGGCTTGTTTTAACTGTCGGTGTAATAACATTTTGAAAGTTTTTAAAGTCTTCATCCTTTTCGTTCCTTCTCCATGACTTCATAATATTTTTTAACACCAGAAAGCAATCTATTAGGGAACTAGTGGGCTTAGATGCATCATGACAAACATTATTTGTGGACTTACTTCTTTGAGTAGACAAGATTCCCATTCCAAAAATTTCTTTATTGAATCAGTTGACCAGTTATGTCTACGGTACAATGCATCTAGTCACATGTTGTTGTGCTGGTTTCCTTGCTCGATCATTAGAGTCCAAGTAACTTCGAACTCATCTTCCGAATCACACTTGCTCATGTATTTATAAAATAGATTGTTAACGCTCTTGTACGTCACACCGCAATGAACTTTTGACGAGAATTCCTTATAAATATGTCATTGACATAATCTATGTCTTGTGAATGGAAGACAAACTGCAATAGCTCTTGTCATCGCTTGATCCTGATTTGTAAATCTTGTAATTGGATGTTTATCATCCATTATACGAATGAAGGTTTTGAATAGACGTTTTGAATAGCCACTTGAACGATTCTATCGTCTCGTTAGATAAAAACCCAACTCCGAATAGAACGTTTTGCCGATGGTGGTTAATCCCAATGGTTAGAACACAGCATAAATTATACTTATTCAAACGGTAGTTAGTGTCGAAAATGATGATATCTCCAAAACAATCATAATCTAGTCTGCAAGATCCATCACTCCGGAAAAAGCTTGTAAATCTGCCCTCATCATCACTTTGGAAATCCCATGCAAACATGCTATCTTCATTTTGGCGCTCCATGAATAATTGTAAGAGAGAGTTGGCATCGCCCTGTTCAATTATGTTTCTTTTATCCCTTTGAACGAAGTTGTATGCATCTTGTCTGGTGCACTCCAAGTTTTCAGCACTACCAACCTCTGTAGTAAGGAAATTGAATGCATCAGTTGCTCTAATCCCAGAACCTGTCATTGATCTTAGTAAATTTGCATTTAACTCGCTAATCTTCTGACTGGAACGTAGAAGGTGCTTGTCACCGGATTCCGCCAAGGGGTGGTTATGACTTTCAACAAATTTCTTTATGGTCCAGTTATCATCAAGATTAATAGCATAGAGAACCATTGCTTGACAGCCAGTACGTGTATCCGCTTTTCTATACTTCACTGTAGTGGCTAGTTGAGATTCTCTTTTATGACCTGATTTTCTACAAATAATTTTTCGACTTAATTTGCTTGGATTTAGCCAGTAAGTTGTGTGGTCCTTGCGTACAGTAAAACCAACGTCGTGTGCATAAGCGCAATAATGTTTGTAAGCCTCTTCCTTATTACGGACAACAGTATTAAGAAAGCTACGAGCAATTGGATCATTGCAATCTGTTTCTGCCCTAGATATCTACAAAGTTAAAGTATACAATAAAGATAGTCAGATAAATAACTCTAACCACAGGTTATTCTCGGGTTATTGAGTTTTTCTTCAATCAACCCGAAAATAAATAATCCTGAACACAGAATAATGATGAAATAACCTAACGACAATCGAAGATTCACACAAAATCTCACTTTTTTTTATAGATCTGGTGGGTTTATGCGCAGGTTATTCTTAGGTTATTGTTGGGTTATTCTCGGGTTATTGAGTTTTCTTCAATCAACCCGAAAATAATAAACCCTGAACACAGAATAATGATGAAATAACCTAACGACAATCGAAGATTCACACAAAATCTCACCTTTTTTAGAGATCTGGTGGGTTTATGCGCAGGTTATTCATAGGTTATTGTTGGGTTACTCTCGGAAAAACGGAAAACGGTTAAAGTAAGCAAGAAATCTTACCTCCGTTTCAAAGACGTTGACATTCATTCCGTCATCCATGTGCTCAAACTCTTCATTAAGAGAGAAATCTAACTCCATCATAAATGCAGTGACCAAACCCTAACTGAGACAAAAAAATCTGAATAATGCAGAATAGAAGTTTCTGAAGGAATAATACGCCAAAAATAGGCGGGAATACCTCAAAAAGGCGGGATTATACGTAACATTTAGCACGTCGGGTTGGCCCGGGCTTAACGCGAAATTTTTCCTTTCTCATGACGTGTAAATATGGGACCCACAAGACCAGATGGCGTGTTTTGCTTCGATAGCAGACGTAGCGCACCCTACGGGGACCTGAGGGAAAAATTCGGCCTAAATTACAGCTACACAATGTCAAAAAATAATAATAATAATAATATGCATAATAGTTATATCTTTAATGAATTAGTATAACAGCATTTGGAAAGTTATAATAAGAAATATGTTCGAGCAAGATATTTCAAATATATATATAAATATATATATATATATGTGGACTTACT
>NW_018164743.1:1649095-1650643 GCF_001263595.1 Phalaenopsis equestris
TTCATTAAATGTGATTATATATATATATATATAATGTCTCTGTCATGGGAGCCTCTGCTAATGGCAATTTCCTTTGTCTTCTTCATTTTCTTCTTCTTCTCTCGGCTTCAGCGCCTTCGTTTGCTTGCTTTATGCGGCTTCGTTAGTTTAGTTACTTCGTCTCTTCATCTTCGTCGGCTTCTTCTGTTTCACAAGGGCTCGGTTTTCGACTTCCTGCACGAACTCGACTCGTCGTCTCTTCACTTCACCTTCGTCGGCTTCGTCAGTTTTATCAATTGCACGAGGAATCGATTTCGACTCCCTCCCTTACAAACTCGACCCGACGTCTCTTCCTCCTTCGCGCATTGCTTCTTCCTCGTCAAATTATTTCTCTCCTTCTGCTCGATTGCTCGGGAGTGAGCATTCGCCTCCTCCTCTGCTCTCGGTTTGCACGCACGAGAGCTCTGGTTGCTATCACGACTCACCCACAGTAGCTTCCCGCTGTTCGAATTTCAACTCCATGGCTTCCGTTCCTTCTCAACCACCGATTGCTTCTGTTTTAAACCTTGGGAAGGCTTCTTATGTTTATATGGTTGGCTCTGTGGGGTCAGTGGATCAGGTTTTCCCTTAGGTTTATCATGAATCCTTTGACTCATCAAGAAGACGAGTAGGAAGAGCGCTCTAATTTTCTATGATGTTGAAGTCTCCAACCTTGTTGATAAGTGCAAATTTACCCTCATTAGGAAATTCTAATTGAGACATCCTAAAATTAAAATCATTCGAAAATCTTTTGAAGATCTCAAGCTATTGGGACACTGGAAGGTTGGTTTTTTTGATGGGAGATATGTGATGATACAATTATCTAAGGTAGAGGACCATGCCAAAATTTTTTCAAGGAACTTTATGACAATTGATGGAAAATATATGAAATTGCTCAAGTGGTTTTCTAAATTCGATCATACCCAAGAACCCCCTATAGTTTCAATCTGGTTTAAACTACCTGTTCTAAAGTTACACTACTTTAATCATCAAGTCCTCTATTCTATTAGAACTGTTATAGGAGGGCCTATGAAATTGGACATACCCACCTTCAACCTATTTAGGCCTTCGATCGCAAGGATTCTTGTTGAAAGGGATATCACCTCCCCTGATGTGGAAAAAATATGGTTTGATACTGCCTACAATGGGTATTGATGGTCAATCGTTGCAAAGCAAATACCCTATTACTGTAATCAATGTAAACTGACTGGGCACACACGTGTCAAATGTTTTAGGCTTAATCCACATTTGAGATCCAATCTCCCTGTGCATTTGGATTCTGCAATCCCTAACAACATCACCTTAAGTTGAGGAAAACATAGAAGAAACTTAAGATCTTCCATAAATGTTTAACGAAAATTTTTCTCATCAGGTTATTCCTCTCCAACAAGTTTCCCAGTTACTTCCCACTGCTATTGAGATAGCTCTTCCTAAGAGAGAAGAGGGTAATCAAGCCCTGGAGGAGCGCCATGATCAAGGTGTGCTACAGGCTGAGATTGATCAGCAAGTTACTGATCAACACCCCCCCCC
>NW_018164743.1:1650687-1662214 GCF_001263595.1 Phalaenopsis equestris
GACAAGTTTACAAATCTAGGAAGAAGAAAAAAGAAATGTTAGAACTCAGAAATTTCTAGGACAACTGTTTGATAATTTCGGGTGAAAGCTCACATCTCAGTCTGGTGTTAGACTCACTCCCTAGAACCAGGGGGAGGGGAAGTGGCAAATCCACCCACCATGAATAGGAGTTTTTCTTCTCTTTTTGGGGTAGACGAGTATTTTAAAGTCTTTTTTAGAGTGAGTTGTATTCCCTGTGAGTGAGCTTTTTGTACTCAGTTACCAAAACATTTATATCTTCCCTTTTACATCAATGAATTTGTCTTTTATTATTCTTATTATTAACATATATACATATATCATTTTATATACAATTGTCACTGGAGCATCGTTTAAAATTGTATATGGTACTTTAACATCAATAAACTTTTTCATTTATATGCACGAACAATTTAGCATTCCCCTGTTAGTACCATAGGGCAGTGAACTCAATTAGAGTCAATAATGTGCATACTAGCATACAATAACAATCACTATCTAATAATGATCATTTCTTTTCATTTGTATAGTGGTCAATAAACTTATATAACATTCAATATTTATGGGAATTAAATGATGTTAAATGCACGTCATTCTTACAATATGAATAAAAATTTGATATAATCATAAATTATGAGTATGCAGCGATATATTTTTTTAAGAACAGTAAAAATTAATGCATTTGGTTTAAAAAAAAGTAAAAATATTAATATAGCATAAGAACATAAGTACTCACCTCAAATGATAAATACATGTCGTAAACCTTATGCTTGTCTTCTCAAAACTCAATCCTACAAATCAAACTCAAATTTACTCATAAGACAAATGAATTTATATGTAATTTATAATTATTTGTATTAATAACAATGTATTATTATTAATAGAGCAACAACACATTATGAAACTATTTTATTCATTAAATGTGATTACTTCATAAATTTAAGCTTCCTTTTATGACTCTTGCAGCCTCTTAATCTTTAATTTTTCTCTTCTATAAAATTCTTTAATTACTATTTCCTCTGTCAATCGTTCCATTCCAATCCCTTAATCGTTCCATACCAATCCCTTAAAATATTTCTTAAAATTAATATTATCCTAAAATTAAGTATTTCAATCAACATAAATTACATACATAATTGAAATTTATCTCAATTCCTCTTATTGCAAAGTCAGCACTTCTTTTAGGATCATACGTTCACATACAACAACAACAACAAAACTTTTATCCCACTAAGTGGGATCGGTTACATGAATCATTTTTCTCCATTGCATCATATTTAATGTCATATTTTCATTTAATTCTATTAAAGTAAGATCATTTTTTATACAATAAACCACATATTTTACTATGCATTGTTGTATTAAAAAAATTGTATTGTACTGTTATCTTTATTTTATTATCGTCATCGTCGTCATTGTCGTCGGGCTCGAAAGGTATAATTTCGAGGCAATGTGGGAAAATTTTCAAAATATTCTTGAGGAAATTAAGTACCATTCGGGGAAAAACACAGACTTGTTTGGAAAACTTTTTTAAAACTGGGATTTTAAAGTATTTGTTCCTGAGAAAACAAAGTACCTATTTGTGGGAATTAAGTACTATTCGGGGAAAGCGAAGTATAATTCGGGAAATATCAGAGTGCGATCTAACCTTTTTGTGCGAGTACATTGAAGGTTTGTTGCATATTTTTGTTCTTCGTTCGCAATATGTCACGATACTGACCAGCTCGTCTCTTAAGACAGTCGGGAAGCTAGCATTTTCCCGTGGGCCCAAATGACAGTTGACGTTAGGGGGTTGCTGAAATTTTGGATGATTTGAACTTATAATCACTTTAAAGCATTTGGAATTGATTTTTAAAATAAAATAAAATATCACTAATTTAAATTTTAAAATGACTTGTAAGCTCGAGCTTTCAAAATCTTAGGCTCTTAGGGTTTAAAATATCGGGGACCCGGGCTTTTGAATTTTTAGACTTTTAGGGTTTTAAAAAATTTAAAATTATGGGCTATTAAAATATAAACTTTCAAGGCTTAAAATATTAAGATTTAGATTTTAAAACTTAAGCCCGTAAATCTGAAAATATTTTAAAAATTAAACTTCTCAGACCTAAGCTCCTAGATCTTGAAAATCAATTCAAAATTAAAATTTTTTGAATTTAGGTTCTTAGGAAGTGAAAAATAATTCAAATATGGAGCTTAAAATTTAAAATTAACTGTCACCGGATTTGCAATACACCTGCTAATGAACAAAAGGTGGTTCTTTTAAAAGCCTAAAATCACAATACTCTTGCAAATACTTTAAGCTATGATAATTTCAAAATCTATATAAAGTTCATTGTTATTTCCTATGTCAAATGAGATCTTTTGAAATGTGAGCTCACTCTTAAAACTTAGATGAGTACCACTTGAGACACTCTTGAGTTATATATAGGGCTGTCAAAAAAACTCGTTCACAAACAGCTCGTGTTTGGCTCGTTCGTTAAGTAAACGAGTCGAACACGAACAAGTTTTTAAAGTTCAAATTATAAATGAGCCGAACACGAACTGCTCTTTGTTCGTTCGTGTTCGACTCGTTTTAGCTAAGAATAAAAAAATTATTTTATAATAATATATTACATATATTATTTATATAATAATATATTATATATATTTATATTTAAGTTTAAATCGTAACACCTTGTATGGTAATGTGGTTAGTGCCTTCTTTTGCATACATTTGATACAGGTTCGAATCCAACACTTTATATTTTTTTTTTCAATTTAATTTAACGAGTCAATTTTGAGTCGAACACGAACACACTGTTCACGAGCTGATTTCGAACACGAGTCGATTTCGAACACAAGCAGTTTCGAATGAGCCGAACACGAGCCAAGCCTGAGCTCGTTCATGCTCGGCTCGTTTACAACCCTAGCTATATATGTTTTAAGATGTCTATATAAGCAAGTTAGTTATGCACATTTTCAAAATCTTGCATGTTCCTTCTGACGTGAAGTCCATATTAACTTCTTGGCCAAAAACTTATGCAAGTTTTTAAAGCTTATAAAATTCTTTAAAATATCAAATATGAGAAATATCAGCGTCTGCATGTGCTCCAACCAATTTATTGAATGCTCAAATACTATATTCGAGAATGCTAAGCGGGCTAATCGAACTGCCTTGTCTATAGAATAGAGTTGTAAGTCCCACCCCTTTAATTTGATCTTTTTCCTCACATGGACTGGAGTTAACGAGTCTAGTAACTTTGAGATAAATATTCAAATCCTAAAGATAAATTTTAAAAGTCCAAATCATCTAGTTCGATTTTTCTACCTATAAAGATGGGAGTCGCTAGGACATATACTTTGAAAAGCTTTAACTAATAAAACTATATGTTTCCCCTTTAAATATAAAAGCTTTAAAATGTTCAATACCTTAATGATGACCGTATTGATCCAATATTTCAACCGGAGGTGTTATTCTTTTAAATAAAAAATTTTACATTAGTCTACTAAAACACTCAAATTAAAATAAATCACAACAACTAAGAGCAAATTTTGTCAACCCTCCGCAATAGTTTGTCAAGGGTGACAAACTTCTAATTGATTTCAGCTCACAAAAAGTGAATGTCATATCAAATGTGCATTTATATTCACAATCAAAGTAATTACCTTTCAGTAAGGACGTGACCCGAGTCCTTTGTCCGCTTGGTCAAGATGCCAAATAACACGACAAAATATCGGTTACGACTCGAGCTCTCTGACCGGATGGTTGCCGCCAAATGACACCACTATGTTACGGTCGCAGCCTATATGTTTCCCAACGGCTTCCTACCCTTTGAGTTATGAATCATAAGAGTACAATTAATTGGCACAAACTCTTCTGTTAGCTAAGGTCGACTTAAATTTGTCCCTTTAGACAAATGTTCACTCCATATCTATATGGATTTCTTGGACGACGTAACCCATTGCTCCTGACAATGATCTTTCTATTAGGTTGGGTCGATTACCTCTTTTAACTAAGTAGCTTAGGGACCACAACGGCCTGAGTTGATAGAACCATGGGATCTTTATCTGGTTTCGTCTCCATTCGCTTTAAAGTTTCAAGTGATGAATTCTACAACTTAAATCCTAAGACTGCTGCTATTGTATGTTGAATGTTCAATTCTTAATGACTAGTTTTAATCGAAAGTGTTTTCTCGCTATCGAGAGGAGTAATTAATTGTAGGGGTTGAGGCTATGGGAGACGTCAAACCCCAGATCAAAAAGTCCTCTCAAAATGAGGGTGAACTCTTTGGGTAGTGTCTTATCTATAATCAAATTTGTCTTCTGAAAATTTGACCCTCCAGAGCTCTCTCAAAATAAAATAATAAAATAAATGCATAGAGTTATCTCGGGGAGCGGTCGGAATTTTTGGAGCCCACAACCATTAGTTTCTTCATGGCAATTACTTTTGTCTTCTTGGCCGCTAGCTTTTTCGTGGCTTTTGCCACCACATTCCTTCTAAGAGGATCATTCACAGGTGTTTTTGACGCTCTTGCTTCACAAACTCTTTCCTTTTTTTTTAGAGAAGAGATCATCAACTTGAAGAGAAGATTTCATGCTAAAGGGTCTATTGACCTTGCCGAATGGAGAATCTTAGTGATTCTAATACCATCTCGGAAAGTAGGAGAAAAAAGAGATTAGAAAATGTGAATTTTTGTAATTGGATTTATTTCTCTTTTTCCATGAAAAAAATAAGTTATTCAAAAATAAGTTGAGAAATAGTTATCTCATAAAGAAATAAAATTTCAAAATTTGAAATTTAGAATTAACTACACAACATAAATGAAATAATAATATACGTGGATTGTTGGATTGCTATAGATAGAAAGCTATCGTCCCTGAATTGTTGTAGATAAGAAGTTATTGCTTATAGATTGTTGAATTATTATCTAGATAGAAAGGTGTTGTTATGGTTTTATTATGATTCCAACATATAATAAGATATAACAATGGGGTAAATTTTGTTAAGTGGTGTAATTTAGCTGGCTATGCTTACTGGATACGAGTGGTAAATAATAATTGTCTAACACTGATGAAAGAGTGAACTGAAATATTACAACAAGAAGGCACAATAAAGTAAGTGTAGAAATAAATGATTGACACAGCAATGACTGTTTTGACTAAATGTTTGATAAGTTATTTGGTGCGATAAAGTAAACATTGATAGTAAAAGGGCAACATGTTGACGGTAGCTTGGATAATAGCTAGAGCATTAGTGAGTTAGATAATCCAAGCAAGATAAGCCATATGGATATGCTCGCAATGATTTATAGCGGTTTGGCTAGGTGGAGCTACAAAGGAATTATTGTTTTCCTTAGATATTTAAGTGGGCAAACTTACTAGAACACGTGGGGACATAATAAATTAATTGAACTTCAGTCGGAGAATATCTATCCAACTATGAAATATGTATATAAGTTGGAATGATTTTTTTAGATCATAGGCAATGTGATTACAAGCTTGATGGCATTTGTATTTAGGCGTTGTTTGGTTGTATGCATTTTGAGTTTGTTGTATTTCAAATGCAAATTTAAACGTTGTTACTGTTTGGTTAAATGTTAGGCATATGTACTTCTAAGGGGCTGAATAATCGCCTAGGTGGAGATTTGTTCGGTATATGCATTTCTTCTAAGGGGCTGGATACTCGCCAAGGTGGAGATTTGTTGGGTATATGTATTTCTCCTAAGAGGTTGGATATTCGCTAAGATAGAAATTTGTTGGGTATATGTATTTCTCCTAAGAGGCTGGATATTCGCCAAGGTGAAGATTTGTCAGGCATATGTATTTCTCTTAAGGGGCTGGATATTCGCCAAGATGGAGATTTGTTGGGTATGGCTCATATACCATAAATGGGACAGATGCTAGAGCGGAGCGGAGCCCACGAGCGGGGTGGAGCTGAAGGATCTGTACAATCAAGGGAGTTTCATTATGTGGGTTGGGGGTGCAGGGGCAACACCTCGCGGTTTGGTATAAGGGTAATTTAAGTAATTACATATTGTACTATAGGGTTATATATATGTCATGTTTGTAATCTTAGGGGAGTCACTGAGAGTCTATGAGATTCTGAATCTTGTATTTTGTACTCTTTTCTGAATATTGAAAAGGAAGTCGTAGCTCTGCTCCCGAGGATGTAGGCATCTTTGCCGAACCTCGTAAATCTCTGTGTGTTCTTTTGAATTTGTGTCGATTCCTTGTTTTTCTTCGTCCTAATTTCTCAACATTAAAGATTTAAACAAATTCAAGCTTTTCCTTGAGAGATTTGGAATAACTCAAATGGGTCATTTTTAATGAATGAAGAATTCTTTTGATTTTTTGTAAATTCCAAATTCATTGCACCTTGGGACCTCTCTTCTCATAACCTCTTTGTGAACCTATTCTTGCCTCACCTCACAATCCCTCGCTATCATTGAGTTCTCGATATCCTTGTACTCATGCCTCGCATTCTCACAACATTCAGTTTCTTTTGCTCATGACTTATTAAATGTGACTTCTAGCTGTTCTTTCTCCCTCTAGCTACACCTATTCATGCATTGCTACCATCTCCTCAAACACCATCGCTCGCGCTCATCCTATGGGGGCTTCCATTTTGCTAAATCTTTTTTAAAATATTATAATAATCTATTTAGACTATATTTATTCAATTTACTTCGATCTAAACTCCAAATTTCATAATTTATTTTACAATCAACCAAACAATCTTTATTATTGCAAATTTGTTGTATTTATTTTACGTAGTACTTAAAAATACATTTGAATTCTAATTAGTTGCAAACAAACAACCCTGCTTGGAAAGGGCATGGTAGCTTTCTAGGGTTTGAGTATATTATTTATTTTTATAGATGGAAATCTGGGTATATTATTTAGGTTCTATTTTTCATCCTATGTCATTATTAGGTCTTTACACTATCATGCCTCTGTTCTATATGGAGGCATTAGACCTGAATTTTCAAAAATATATCTTTATATTCTTGCTTTTATATTGATGATGTATTATTTTTCAACCTGGTTTTTATTTTCTGGGAGTATTTCATATGAGAACAAACTACATTACATTAACATGAAAATTTTGTTACCCATCCTAACCTCACTCAACTATTTCTTTTGCTTGTACAAAATGCGTAGAAAAACTAAGAATGATGATAAATGCACAGATAAAATAAAGAGATATTTGTGGAACATTTATGTTATTACTGGAGAAAATGCTTATATATAACCAACGTGGGGATGGATACAAAGATAGATTTTGATTCTGTTTTGCATTTTTTACTGATTTCAATGGAGCTAATCTTACGCTGAGATGGCACAATGTGATCTGGATAGAAAATGAAAATTGAAAATGCAATGACATAAAGTTTGTACAATGAATATATTTTGCCAACGACCAAATTTATCGAATTTAATTTCAAAAAAAGGATTGTTTTTACAACATGCTCAAACGACCGTTTAGCGCTTTTTTGCTTTTTGGTCTATAATTCTTTACATCGTCGTTTCCTTTACACTGACTGAGGAAGCTAATGGGCGTTCTTACATTATGTATCATTGTTGTCCCTTTGCATAATCCTGATTCAAACTTTGTTATTTTGTAGATTGCGGGATATTATTGTCTTGACCATGAGATACTTCCAATCGAAGGTACATGAAGTAACTGAAATGCTTTCTATTTTTTGGTTGAAATAGTAGTGAATATTGTATTAATTTTAGCGTGCTTGTGCTAAAAAATGATATATCAATAATGCCTTCTGCTTGGAGAAAAGGACAGTTTTTTACTTCCTGGACTAGAAAAATGGCAAGCATTAAAAACGATGCAGAAGCTGATCATGTTAAACATTAAGTAGATCCCCTTATTTGTACGTGTTATAGGGTATTATTATAAAAGGAAAGTGTGGGTTCCAAAAATTCCGATCGCTCTCCATGAACTCTGCATTTATTTTCATTTTTTTTGAGAGAAAATTTTGGAGGGTCAAATTTTCAAAAGTAAAATTGGATTGTAAATAAGAGAATGTTCGGAGATTTTGCTCTCATTTTGTGAGATCTTTTTGATCTGGTGTTCGAGGTTCCCATAGACACAAGCCCCTATGGTTAATTGCCCTTCCCAATAACGGGAGAGCACTTTTGATTAATGCTAGTCATTAATAATTGAATATTCAACATATAATAGCAGGCATAGGATTTTAGTTGTATAATTCACTGCTTGAAGCTTAAAAAGGATGATGGGGGAATGAAGATGAAATTGGATCAAGTTCTCATGATTTTGTCATCTCGGGTCTTCATGGTAATAAACTCCCATGTTTTCATATTTCACCTCATATCAGAATACACACACAGATACACACACAGATATATATATATAATATGTATATATATATATATATATATATCATCATCATCATCATCATCATCTTTATCATCAATGTCATTACTTTATATATTCAAACCTTTAAAGTACATGTCGCCCTATTAGCTAAAAATTTAAACTTTAAAATGTTATGGCCTATGGTTACATAAATCTCGTGTTTTAGATTCGTATCATTACATCATTCTGTTATAGAACTTTGGTTCGAAAAATTCAAACGAAAACGTGGTCGTAGCTCGTAACTTGTCGTGTGTTCTTTTTTATACTCCATATAGAATCACATTGTATTGGATTAATTAAGACACTTTGTTGGTGAATTATGAGTATGCCTTTGTTCAAATCCGTCTCTCGGTCTTTCAGAACCATCTCTTTTCCTAAATAAAACTTCGAGCTGATCGATAAACCTAATTCTATTAACTCATTTATTTGCAGGCTGTAGATGGTAAAAGAAAAGGGAAAGCATAGTAGTATCATTCATTGTAGATTTCCTTCTTTTGTTTGTTTTTTAATATTAATCATTTAAAAATAAGTTTAGAATGTAATGTCTATGTAGACTGTGTTAATATTACACCAACTTATACATACTTTTTTTTTATCTTTCTGGATATTGAGTTGTTTCATATTGTAATAATAATAAAGAAAATGATTAATTGGAAGATGTGTGAATTGAACTTTAGCCCAATAAATGTATCTTATTCAACTTGAATATTCCCATTTTCGATCGAAATATCGGCCTCAAATTGTCAAATATTTTTACAGATCCGACCTTAAATTTTTACTTAAATGTCCTCTTTTTTTTTATTTTTGTTCTTCTATTTCTCTCATTAACATTGGCTTGTTCTTATTAAAATGATACTCTGTTTGTATTCTTCAGAACTTGTGTTCTTTCCATCAGCTTTTTGTTTCGTTGAAAATGTGTTTGGCTGCTTTCTACATAGCGTTTAATCTTGTAACTTTGCTTATTTGAAAGTAGCACATTTTCTAAGTCTATTTTAATGTTAAGGCCCCTTTGGATGGTACATTTGAAAATAAACTATTGATTTTTTAATTGCATTTATAAAATGATGCAAATATGTGGAGCATTTTTTATTTTTGGAATAAAGAGATGCTTTCTAGTTTCAAACAAACGAACTCTTGTATGATTCAATTTCCTCTAATGGCTAATTTTCTGTATATGTGGATGGAAAACATCATGTAAATAGTACTATTTGGATTGTGTTGTAAATGGGCTGAACTTAAAATTTGCTCGAGAAGTGTGTTCGTGTTCAACTAGATTTATATGTTGTTGTTCTATCTTATTCTTATTGTGCTTGAAATTGACTCATTTAATTTATTTTTTTTAAAAAAATGATGTAGGGTATTGAAGTCAAATCTGTATCGTTATTATGCAATAAAAAATATAGAATCACGTGATAACACAAGCTATGATGTATAATATATTATTGTATATATATTCTTTATTTTGAGCATAAATAAGTTGAACAAAATCGAACAGAAGGTTGTTCGTGTTTTCTTAGTTTATAATTCGAGTTTAAAAATTTTGTTTGTATTCTGCTTGCTTGTTTAACGAATGATTCAAGTATGAGCTATTTAACAAGGCAAACATGATGAATAATGAGCTTTTTTTGACGACTGAGAGTACTGGCCATTGATATATTAGTGGACTTGCTATTTATGCAAATGTAATTAAGAATAAAGAAAAGAATAGAGAATTGAAAAGAGAAAATAAAGTTTGTGGAGAGCTCTGAAATTTTGTTATAGATGGAGGGTCTGTATGGATATGTGGTCATCATGAAAACTGACTTTTTTAGCCTAAATTTTGATTCATATTCAGGTTCAAAGGCAAACAGTCTAAATTTTATGATTATTTAATTATAAACTAAAAAATGGACTTTTAAATGAAGGACGAAATGCAGGATGCATTGAAATGCTTATTTCACATATATAGGTAGTGGTGTAAACGAGCTGAGCATGAGTTGGCCTAAGCTCGGCTCATTTTTAGCTTGTTAAACAATATCAGTATTTATGTTCGGCTCGTTTATGTTTCAAATAAAAAAAAAATGTGTTTGTGTTCGGCTCGTTTGTTTAGCGACCTGAACATAAGTTTATTCGTGATCAAAGAGCCGTTTTGACAACTCTAGTCACGCAAACGTAGGATGTTAAGGGTTAGAGTGAGATTTAAAATTGTTATTTATATTAAAATATCATTTAAACATAATTTAGTGTATTTTTATTCTATTTTTTTTAATTAAAAATTTTAATTGAGTATAAATCTTTGTAATCTTGTAGTCAATTCTTTTAGAAATATTACTTATCAATTAACACGAACGAACAAATATTTGTTCTTGTTCAACTCGTTAACTTAACGAATTAATCCAACACAGTCTTCTTAACGAGGCGAACACGAACTATTCGCAAACAATGAGTCATTTTGACAGCTCTATATGTAATAGACTTTCATAGAAGTTTTGAGCAACTAAGGAAATAACTGTTTATTTTTTTTAATAAAATATGTATGGATAATAAAAATTCAATGAGAAGATAAATAAATTTTCTATTAAGAGAAAATATCTCTACAAAAAACTATTTTCTTATTTTTAAATTTCTATGTACAAGCATGCTGATGTAACTATTTTAGGGATAATCAACTCTCTTTAAGTATTATAGTTAAAGGAGCATTTACATACTCACCACCCAATTCCTCTGTATTAACATATTAACCACTCAAACTTCAATTTTTACTTACAGATTCCTATGTTTTCGGCATAGGTTGGGTGGTTTGTAATTATAAATTGAAGTTTAAATGGTTGAAATATTAATATGTAGAAATTAGGTGGTATGTATGTAAATCTCCCCATAGTTGAATGATATCTACTTTAATAATAAATGAAGTTTTTTTACTATTATTATTATTATTTTGAGAGGGTGCATTTAGAAATTGAAATCTAGATGTTGAATATGTAAATACATAAGAATTGAATAATGGTATGTATGTAAATTTCTCTCTCTCCCCCTCTCTCTCTCTCTCTCTCTCTCTCTCTCTGGAGAGCCATATATATTGTATGTAGGGGTGCAAACGAGCCGATTCAGCTCGTTTATATTTCGAGCTCAAAAAGTGTGTTTGTGTTCGGCTCGTTT
>NW_018164743.1:1662250-1682479 GCF_001263595.1 Phalaenopsis equestris
ACGAACAAAGAGTCCTTTTAATACCCCTAATCATTTAGCCATAAAATGTTAAGGATTGGGGCAAGATTTAAAAATTACTGTTTATATTAAAACATCATTTGAATCTATTTAAATTTTTTTACTTTATTTTCTTAATTAATACTTATAATTGATTATAAATCTTTACTGTATTGTAGTCAATTAAGTTTTTTAAAAATACTACTCATCAAACATTATATATATATATACATACATATTGATTAATAGTATTTTGAGCCGAAACGAGCCGAACACAAATGAACAAATCTTCGTTCATGTTCGGCTAGTTAATGAACGAGCCGAACACAAGCTTCTTAGTGAGCCGAACATGAGCGATTAGCGAACAACGAGCCGTTTTGACAGCCCTAATTGTGTAGGACTGAAGTAAGAAAATTTGTTTGCGATAGAATCCTGTTAAAGATTGTAAGAAACTCAAGAAATTAATGTTGCAAAAAGCAATTAAAATCTTGTAGTAAAGAGAAAAAATATTAAAAAAATGAAAGTTATTTTTTCCTAAAAAACAATAATAATAATAACAATAAATGTTTGTCATATTCTCTTTCTTCTTGTTTTATCTGTTCATTACCTGTTGATATAATTACATCTATCATATTATTTGTAACTTAAAGTCCCTTAGTTATATGATTATGTTGCATGGATATGGATACACGAACACGACACGACACAACACAACACAAGTACGACATTATCATGAAAATTATTATTATTATTAAATAAAATATCAAGAATAATACATTAAAAAAATACTAGAATTATCTTTCAAAAATTATGATGTCCGAAATACGAACCCAACGAGCGTTTGGCAAACCGCTCGAGCTTTTGTGGGAAAAACAAATATGCTTAACTTTTAAATGAAAAATAAATTATTATTATTCTTAACTTTACTTACAAAAAATAAGCCTTAGATATTTAAAGAATATTTTTAAAAATTTAATTAACTAATTTAACATACTCATGCTTTTTTTTAATTATTATTTTAACATTATTTAAATCAGACACGTCCTCACAAACGTATTCAACACATTCCCAAGGTATGTCGAGCACACGACAGTGTCCGACACTGTACGACACTGTACAGCTTCTTAGTCAGAAGTGTTCGTACATCACAGACTATATGTCTTTGAGACATTGATAAAAAAAGGTCAAGAAAACTACTTACATTTGATCCTATTGACCCAAGACCAAATCATGTTCAAATAATTAAAAAAAAAAAAAAAGATCAAATTTTGAGCTCTTAAAAAGATCAAATTTTGAGTGCTTAAAGCACAATTTTAATGTTGTAGTAATTTAAATTCAAATATTTTATAAATATTTTAATTTCTTACATTTTTAATTTCTTACATTTATACCACTTATCTATGCTCAGCGGTATATTTGATGTGGTATGAAAAAATTGAATTTTATAAATATTAAAATTAAAAATTTAGATGTTAAATATGTAAATATATGAGAATTATGCGATATGTATCTAAAATACCCTTTTATTTATTTATATTAATTAAATTAAGCAGCACCTACCGCTTCAGCAAAAGTCATTTCACCAAACAATTGTGGCCTTGTTTCATTCGCCTTCTAATATTCATTCCTAATTTTTAGCTGTGGAATCTACACATAGACTTTCTTGTTTCCAAGTCATGTCTCCACTAAAGCTCAGCCGTTGATTTTTTTTTTAAAATTAAATATGATCACATCAAAGAGGGATGGGTAGGTCACACGTGTGAAAAATAAATGAATTGCAATGCATGTGGCACATGGCCAAAAATTTGCATTTATAGAGAGTAAAATAAGGTCATTTGAAAAAAAGCACTTGGTTAATTATAAAGTATTTTTCTAGTTGATTTGAAAAGCATTTTAATTGATAAAATGATATTTTTATTCTTCATGTAAATATATGGGTTTGTTTGGGGAAGCTTGTGCGTTTCAGGATAAGCATATATTTGTTTGGGGAAGCTTGTGCGTTTCAGGATAAGCTGCTTATCCTGAGGGGAAGCTTGTGCGTTTCAGGATAAGCTGCTTATTCTGAAACGCGGCCTACAGACCGACTGCGGGGGTCGACCCGCGGCCTGCGCTTAGTGTAATAATTTAAACGTAGTTTAGAAACGCGTGAACCAAACAGTACGATGACGTTTTCAAACGCTGCCCGCACTTATAAGCTGTCTCAAACGGACCCATAGACTTAATTTGGACAATGTTGTAATATAATGTATAGTTTTTTTTTCTTTCTTTTAATTGTACTTCATAAAATGAAATGACATGTGGTAGGATTTTTGTGATAATGAATGAAGACATTCTGTGGCTGTGAATTTATTGATTATGTGAGTTATTTAAGGGTGAAAATAAGACATTGTGGGAGTGTTGGATGTCTTTATTCTTTTAGTGATTTCTTAACAAATGAAGAGGGCTCGGCTTGAAGCATTCTGAATTGGAATAGAAGTGTAGATAGTGGAATAAAGAAGAACGTAATGGAGATGAAATTATTGACATATGCATATAAATTTTAGGGTTATATTATTAGATTTGGAAAAAGAACCAAAACTATGTCTAATGAATTATATGGTTATATGGATTATCCAATGGTTAGAAAGATGTATTCTGAGAGTGATGGGGGCGTTGGAGCACCTTACTTTGTTGAGGACTTCAAGATTGTATAATTTTTTACGTGCTTTCTTAAAAAAAAAAGAGAGTAGGCATAAAGCACTTTAAATTGAATTAACAGTGTGGCGACTCGTATAAAGAAGAATATATTAGAGTGAAGTTATAAGGATATGTCCATACAAACCTTAGAGTTGTATCATGGGATTTGAAAGGATAACCAAAATTAAGCACAACTTTCTTTTTGTCGGATGTGTGTGTATGGAAAATGAGATGAGATGAATGAGTGAGTGAGTGAGTGAGTGAGTGAGAGAGGAGAGAGAGAGAGAGAGAGAGAGAGATTAAGATGGAATAAAGTAAAAAAGAATATAAGAACGCACTCAATCTTTAGCCACTAAACTTTCCATGGCTTTGGAGGTCACCAAAGTCTTAACAGTAAATCTCCACTACCAAGTGGAAAGCCATAAATTTAAAAGTATATACTCCAATTAGAATGGGGGTAGTTGGCCAATTGTTACCTCCATGTGGAGTGATGTGGCACCATCTTTTGTGGAGCATGCTTCCTTAAGATTTGAATGGAGTCAGACTACTTTTAGCCTCATGAAATAACCACCTTGCCTTTAATGAATGATGATGGAATTTTCTTGGATGACTCTTCTTGTTTTGGCAACTTACATTTATCAACCATACAATATTAAAATGAAACATCTCTCTAGCCATTGTAAAACCTTCATGATAACTACAAAGAAGTGGCACTTTGAAAATTTTAATTTTTGAACTCTAACTTGTTAAATTTTAAATGTTAAAAGCCAAATTACATCATGGTATCTTAACTATCTTAAACAATGTAGTCATGACATTAGCATAAATAATCATATAACATTACAATCATGAAATCAATATTAACTTACATTTTAGTAGAAGTTACATAATATACTAAATTGTAATCAATTTAGTCTAAAAATGTTCAATTTTGAGATCAATGGGGAGCATAAATGTCAGAAGAATGTCTTACGATCGAATGAATCAACACAATGCTTTTGATTGAGTGTTCAGTGATTTTGGCTAAATTTATCAATATGGCCCTTTCAAAACTCTATAATTAAAGCTTTATGCTTCGCATTAATGGAAACGAAAGGAAAAAAAAATTAGGAGAGCTAACAGATTGAAGACTTCTATAGCATTGACAACAATAATTATATTAATTATATTTTAAGTGTGAAAAATGAAAATTAAGACAGCCATTACATTAAATTGTCAACAATACCTGCACTCTCAAGGAAATGAATTTGTATTAATTAGCTTAATTTCTATTTAAAATCCCAAATCCAAAATTAATACCATCTCTTAAAGGGACTTAAACATGTGGTTAGTTGTTGAGATGGCTTTAATACCTTAAATTTGAACAGATTAGTAAATTGACTGCTGCTTCTAAGACATCCATTCAATTATTCATGTAAAGGATATGGCTTTTGTATAAAAAAATATTTACCTAACATCTTAATTTTATTATTTACATATAATATTCCATTAAAATTATTACTATTATTTGTTTTAACTGAAATACCCATTTCATTGTGTAAATTTATGATACCAAAGTGTTACATATCTAAATAAAAAAAGTGTAAAAAATGTAAATAAATAAAAATGGCATGACATGCATGTAAATTTCTCAAATATTTAGGGTCTGTTTGGGGCAGCTTATTTGGTGTGGTGGCGTTTTGAAAACGCATATGGGTTGTTTGGGTAAACTGCATTTTGGCAGCTTATACGTTTTGAAAACGCTGAAAACAGCGTTTCCACATCGCACCTATCTAGGTGCGGTGACAGCTTTCTGACAGCGGTCTGGCATTTCCAAGAAAAAAAATTTCTAATAGCCACCGCACCTAGCTTATCTACGGATTATTTTTAACCAGATTATCAGCAGATTATTCAATAAACTGCAGCTGCCCCAAACAGACCCTATCCAGTAATTTGGGGCAGTTGATTAAAAATAATTTGTTGATAAGTTAGGTTCGGTAGCTATTACAATTTTTTTTTTTTTTTTTGAAAAGCTAGACCGCAGTCAGAAAGCTGCCACCGCATCTCATCTAGATAGATGCGGTGTGAAAACGCTGTTTGCAGCATTTTGAAAACACATAAGCTGTCAAAACACAGTTTACACAAACAAGTCAGGTGTGTTTTCAAAACGTCACCACACCAAATAAGCTGTCCCAAACGGGCCCTAAGTCTAACGAGTAAATAGGTTTAGTTCCTAAATTTCTATATTTATTTTTGATTTTTTTATTGCTCTTAAATAGCTAATCGTGACTCTTTTTTATTTCTCACTTTTCCTTAGATTCAATGAATCTCGCTTGTTTTTTGTTTATTTTAATTATTTATTCGATATTATAAATATATATTTTTTATTTTTTTGTATTTTTGTTGAAAATGATGCAAGTGGATTTAATTTATTACTTAGAACCTCACAAGCTTGGAAAGGGAGAGGTTCAATGAACACATGAAATGAATAGAATTCATATGCAAGGGCATTATCGTCCAACTATTTACTGGGTGTGAAGAGCTAATCCATTTCGCCATCAATCATTATCTTTATTGGACGGTTATGCCCTTGAGATGACAAATGGTTGGACAATGCTGAAAGATTCGTGAGTGATGATGATGATGATTCCTATCATACTTTTGAGTCATATGCTGACGCACGATATGAATCCAACGGTTGCATTTGAGCTGAGTTGTTCGGATCATGGGCTTTATCAAGATTGATGGATGGATAGATCAGCACGAATCTTTATACAAAGCAACACGTGGCTCGTTTTTTACTGTATTTGTCACTTAGGGTCTAGTTTATAGGCTTGCAAATATGGATAGTTCAAATGTTCTTTAAATCTACACTCAATAAGTTTAGGGGCATTTGCATATATATCACCCAATCTTTATGTATTTACATATCTAAAATCAAAAATTTATTTTTTTATATTTATATAACTTAATTTTTTTAGCATCACTATATTAATTTTTAAAATGTGAAATGCACATTTTAAAATTCATTGAAAAAAATTTTATTCAAGAACCAACTTTAATATGGGTTTGAAAAGTGGCTTAATTTAAAAAAAAATACTCAATATATGGACATTTTAATAATATATTTATTAGGTATGACCCATATACCATATAAGAGACGGATGTTGGAACGGAGCGAAGCGGAGCTGAACGGAAGAATCCGTCCTATTGGAGGAGTTTCGTTACGTGGGTTGGGGGTGCGGGGGCAACGCCTCGCCGTACGGTATTATACGTCAGGGTTATATAAGAGAGAGTATGTATATATATATATATATATATGTTGTAATGTAAAACTAAAATATATCTTGTAACATTTTTTTCTGGAGTTCAAATAAAGCCGCCCTCTGCTCCCTGGGGCTTAGGCATCTTTGCCGAACCTTGTTAAATTTTTGTGTGTTCTTCTGGATTTTTACGCCGATCTCTTCTGTTTTAGAACCTCGCTCTGATACCACTTGTTAAGAAAGTGAGGCGAAGAAAAACAAGAATATGCACAAATCCATAAGAACACACAAAGATTTAACGAGGTTTTTTTTTATGTTATTCTGGATTTGTGCCGATTCTTATTTTTCTTCGCCTTAATTTCTTAACAAAATTAAAAACAACAAAAGAGCCTAACGAAATAATTAAAATAATTTTCATGTAATTAACAATTATTTCAACAGCTTCACTAAAAAGAGAGCTTTCAAAACCAACTTTAATCACATCTATTGTTTTTTAACTTATTTTATTCATATCATCAGCCGCCTAAATAGTCATGGACTCAAGCACATATTCTCTCTCTACCCATGCCTGTTTGGTTTTTTTTTTTTCTTATTTTCGAGAAAATATTACATCTTGACAACAGAAATGATATATTGAACGAGTTTTTTTTTCCTCTTCCGCTTCTACGATGAATCACGTCTCTTATCCACACACTGCTTGCGTCCGTATTCGAGACTATTTTTCCTTCTTCGTCATAATTTTACAATCACTTTTTTTTTTTAATTAAAGCCCTCCAAAAAGATCTAAATGGGAAGTTTTGGGTAACTTTCCATCATTTTCTCTCTCTAGATACTGTTTTTGTAAAGAGGCAAAGTCACCTCTTTACAAAAATTTGATAGATTAGGTGGGTGAGATTAGTTAATTAATTAGCTTTGGAAATAAAATTAAGAGGTGATTATCACATGATTAATATAATATCAAATTAGTCAAGAGTGGAACTGTTAATGATGACATGGGAATCAAGTTAGCTCAGCTAACAACATTAATGCCGGTCCAATTAATTTGCAGTTGCTTGGTAGGTTCGAATGGGGAATATTTTTTTTTAAATATTTATTTTGATTTAAGTTTTGATTCCAAATGCTTTTTTATAATGATTTTGACAATGTTGGTTTGGATTTAATTCGGTCCTGAAAGTTGCGTTCATAATGATTTTGACTTTTTTTAATTATTATTATTCGGATATTTATTTTTTTTCTAATTTCTTAAATTATTTGCAATTTTTTTTAATGTATAATATTTCAAGTTGGGTGGAAGTTATAATATTGTATTTTAGGGTTAGATTTAATTTTTCATTTTTAAGTGTTGGTTAATTTTATTAATTTCATTGAAATGTATAATTAGAGAGGAGAGAGGGGCCGACCTTCCAGACCTCTTTCGGAGATCTCGGATTGCGAGTCTCACGGGACATCTTGCTATTTATCTGATTTCTTTTTGCTCGTTAGATGGCCTTCTTCGCTCTGTGGAGGAAGAATTATTGGAAGAGCATATTTCAGGTCTGGAGAGCACATTCATTCTTTTCTTTCACCCTACTTACACGGGTCTTCCCTGGTTGTGTGAACTCGCTGATAATACGCGACCCAACATTCTCAAAGGTGTGATGAGTGTAGAGTTCATACACAAACTCAGTAAGTAAACCTCAAGCAGAACAAAAGAAGAAAGGATGTGATGGATTATATGAGGGAGTTTTGCAAGAACAAATGAATGAGCTAAGAAAGTTAGTGATGGTGATGATTCAAAAGGTACGAAAAGAAGTTTCTAAAATGTGATGCAAAGCCATAACAGACGCATGATCATCGGGATCAGTAATTCAAAGGTGAGAAGCACCTTAATAATGTTCATACAAGAGCCACTAAGACCAGAACCAAGAATAGCTCTAGATCCACGAGTAGAAGAGGAAGAAACAAGTATCATGTTCAGAATGGAAAAGTGTTTGAGTCCTCAAATGAAGGAGCCAAGAGATCAAGGAGAAAAAGGAAGAGACGGTTGGAGAACACATTTTCAAAAGAGATTGCAGATGTTGAAGCATAAAGGAAGTTCAAGATTTCATCTATGAAAACTTACAAAGGAAAGTCAGATCCATCTGACCACGTGGCTTCTTTTGAATAAGTGACATGCTTACTTTGAGTAAACATGCCTTGAAGAATCATTTATTCTTCATGTCGCTGCAAGAATCAACCTTATGTTTGTTCAACAACTTGTCCACAGGAGTTATCACTCCTTAAGGATATTCAAGTGTAAGTGTATGCTCATAGCGTAATTCATTAGTACATAAAAGCTACAAAAGTACTCCCAATCCCTCATCATGATTCATCAACGATCTTCAGAAAGCTTGAGGAAATTTATCATCTGCTTTCAAAGAGAAATTTTGGGAGTTTGGGATCTTGAACCTATCATTGCTCATGCAGTACTAACACAAGGCCTGTGTGAGGGACTATTTAGATACATGCTTGGTTTATAAAGCTAAAGACTCTAGTTGAGCTCTTAGAGTTTATTAATAATCATATCTCATTAAGGAGTACAATTCATTCACAAGTACTCCAAGCCTCTTAAGTTGGAGGAAAAAGTTTGGAGATAATCTCACAAAAATTACGGAAGCTTGAGAAGTCATTTCTATCAGAAGAATTCTCAGAATGCTCATGAGAAATGATTTTAATGATTAGAATCTCCCAATGGAGGGCTGGTCAGGCGAAGACCATAATGGAGGTATGAATCGCCTTAGCTTCCTGCAATAAAAGTGACACCACTAAGGATGACAATAGCCAAAATAGTTAAATCCATCCAGAATAAAGACTACTACAAGAAGCCTCTACTGATGCAAGTTATAAGCCATCGACGTGATCCAAATATATATTATGAATATTTTCAAGACTGCAACCAAACAAATGAATATCAAAACCTCTGTAATCTTATTAAAGAGTTGATTTGAGCTTGAAAGCTTAAAGAATTTTTGTCCCCCGAAGTAAACACATACAAGTAGAGGAAGGCACATGCCAAAGATGACAATAACGGGCTCATTTTAGCAGGAGTGGTACACATCATTAGTGTTGTACCAACTATCTTTGGATAAGGTTGACTCAAATCTTTGCAGAGATCTAGCTTAAAGCGATTGAAGATAAGAGAATTCCACTCAGTCGATATGTCCAAATTAACGACACCAATCAATCTAATCTTCACTTTCACAAACGATGACCTACCCATTTACTAAGATAATATAAATTACTAGATCAGAAGCATTTGGGCAGACACGAGCAACTTCGTCAACATTTTCTTAAAAGATTCTTCGATAAAGTGGGCATAGTCATCAATCGACTTAAGACTAACTCCAACCATCTCTATGGATTCTTCAAGGAGAATAATGATACATGAAGGATAATCACCTTTCATGTAACCTAGACATAAAAAGAATGACAATCCGCATATTAGTTGACTTCATTGTCATGGAGGCCCCTAATGCATATAATTTATCTTTAGTAGGCCAATGTTAAACACCTTCAAAGTTGTGACCCTACTTATCATGTTGCACTGAAGTTTTCTGGTGGAGGGAAAATCATACTTGTCTGAGAAGACAGTCCAATTAAGAACTTTCTACCTATGAGCCATGAAGAACATACAAAAAGACATAATTCAGCTCGAAAATAAAAAACAATATTTTAGCAGTCGCATAGAGTACATTAAATGTCAGACTCAGAAGAAGATGCGAGAAAAGCCTTCCAGATCAACTTAAGTTTTAGTCAAGAATATCCGAGCAAGCTGATCACGACTTTGAGAACATCATGACGTATTCACTTATACAGCTCATGAGATAGCAAGAGTGGACATTGATATCACATATAGATTGAATGTAAAGCTCGGAGCCAACTCTATCAAGTAAAAGATGAGAGCTGTGATGAATACCTTGACCCAACCAATCTAGTAAGAGATCAAAAAGCTATTAGATGCAAACTTCATTCTAGAATTATAACACAACGCATACACTCTCCATTATAACAACTGGATCTTACACCAAAACTACCATTGAGGCAAACCTAATATCTTCCTACTACATCCATGCTTCCAAATTAAACTCATTTTAAAATAAGCCTCCTCAAGCCTAATATCATCTTCATCCTTATTTATCAAACTCTTCTTCTATACACCCGATTTAAAATCCAATGTTTTATCCAAATAATCAAATAACCCCACTGAGGCAAGGCAATGCCCAAGGATTCCCTTGGCTTACAATAGCAAGGCACTTGAAAACTTATACCTCTCTTTGTCAATTTGGACATTCTTGGTTAAAAATGTACATATAGAACCAAGTATAATACAAATGAGACAATTGGTTGTCATAAGGCACAACATAGACTCAGACAACAATATGGAATCAATTATAACGAGAACTTTAATGTTTTTTCCATACACCTAATTTGGGTGCTTCTCACCATTTTAGCATATTATAAATACCCATAACAATAACCAAATTCCTCAAATGCCTTCCTATATAGCAAAATTGAAGAAATCTTCTATATGACCTAACCAATAGGCTTTATTTATTGCTCCTTATCCCCAAAAAGTGATATACATCCTCAAGCAAGTGTCATGATATTAATACTCCACCTTTTGTGAACATTTACTCAACCAAGGATTTTTTTCAAGCTCAATTGATCAACATTTTCACACCCTCAACTACAAAGATGCCTGCATCTATCTTATTTTTTATACACATAATATTACAGCACCAAAAATCATAATTCAACTATATCGAACCAAATACATGGTCTTAGATCAACCTTCTGCCTAATATACATAATTGATTAAAAAATTTTATGGTTACATTTAATATTATTTTCACCTAAACATTAGAGTTATCTTGTAATGTGATCAGTTGAGTATTAGTTTAGTTGTAAAGCATAGATAGAAATAGACCTTTCAATTGGAGAATATGCCTACTTTTGTGGTGTAGAAAAAGAAAAATAATGTTGTTGACATGGATGAAAGAAAAATATACCATAAATTTAGAATATGACTTTGATGAATGAATTTGTTGATCACCAACCATCACACATGTTGACCCTAAACTATTAGAGGGCATCCATTAGACAACTTAGATATGAAACCATTATTTTACTTTTCCAAATAAGGATAAATTTATTTGATTTTTTATAGGCACTATATTGATTTTTTTTTTGTGAAAGGTAAAAATAGCCATCCTAAAATCTTGAAATAAACAAACATGCCTATGCATTTTTGATATATTACAGTACAAGAGAATTTCATAGGTCTAATTCCAATTTAAATCTTCTGATTGCCCACAAATTCATGTTATGCAAGTGCTTACTTTTTTGTTTACTTCTGGGGCTGCATAATCTTCACTTAACAAAAGAATAATGAAAGAGAAATTGAGCCACCTACCCCTAATGTCAGGTGCTCGATAATCCTCAACATGCCCCCAACGTCCATTATAACAAGTTGTTCATTGTTTATCATTTATCATTGATGCCCTACAACCATTTTAATTAATAATCCAATGCTCATTGATGTAAATTATGTCACTCACCCCTATAATCTCTTATGCTTATTTATGAAGGATCACTAACATAAGTGACCCCATACAATCTATTTTTTTATGTCATATCTCTCTTATGATCATGAGAAAAGAGGGATATTGTAATTATTGACTCATGTTAAAAAAGTGTTCCGACTAAAATGATCACATAAGTTTTTATATAGTAGGTATGTGAAATAAATTTGCTCAAATTAAGACGAACATTTCAACAAATAATGCCATAATTTTATGGATGATGACACTATATTTCATTTTTTGTGGTGTCATCATCCATAATATATATATATATATATAAAATACATATTGTAGTTCTATCTCGAATGTACAAGTAAAATTAATGAATATAAATGTAAATATTAAAATTTAAATGGTAGATATATAAATAAAAAATTGTGTGGTGTGCATGCGAATTTTCCTTAAAATTAGCTCCATTTTCTCATTAGTTTTTTACTCAACAAAATAATTTCCAAAATACATCACATAATAGAGAGAGGGAGAGAGAGAGAGAGAGAGAGAGAGAGAATTATTAGCCTCTACCTTCTTTCTTAGAAACACGTACAGAGTTGAAAGTGAAGAAGACGTGGCATTTATAAAAAAATGGTCAATGGCACGGATGTAATTAATTGTATTCCGTGGTCAAGCTTAAATTAATGAATCAATCAAGGCCTTGAGGGTACAAGAGAAAAAATGTAATGAGTTTTTATTTCTTATAGAAATGAAATATTTTTTTATAAATTTTTTTATGAGTGAGCCTTTAGAAAAAAAGAATCCAATTTACTTTTCATTAAAATTTTAAAATGCAAAAACAATAATTTATAAAATCCTAAGATTTCATTTCAAATGCTAGAAGGTTAGGGGCACTTATATACATACCACACATTTTTGTATTTATTCACATATCTACTATTTAAACTTTGATATATAGAGAAAGATGTATGTACCGTATACCAAAAATCATCTTTTGTCTGCCAGCACACGTCTGACAGGCCTCATGAGTCTAATAAGTCCACACCACTAGAATAATCTGCTAAGGTGGCCTATTGCCCCTACTCATTGACGTGTAATTTGTCCTATACTAGTTGTCGAGCTGAACTGGAGGATTGGCCTGGCAGACGAACCTATCAAATCGAACTAGCTGAATGACTTGTCATATTTATCTAAAGAACAAACCAATCATATTTTCTGCCAAACTCGCCTCAACAGTTGATCCACATAATTGAAAGTATGCAAAAAGTCAAGAACGACATCAATGATTGACATATGATGTCCTCATTTTTGAGCCACCTGATCTCCATGTCGTAATCTTTTCATGGACATACTGTGAACAAATTTTACATGTCACGACTTATATTTTAATATTTTTCTAAACATATATAAATAAAGAGAAGAGAGATCCAAGTGGGGAGGACGTTCTCTTCCAGACTTTCTTGGGAGATCTCACATTGTAACTCTGTCTCACTTGTTTTCTCTTTAATTCTTTCTTGTTTGTTAAATCATCTTCTCCGTCCGGGGAATGATCATTGTAAGAACATATAGTTTAGGCCTAAAAAACAGGTTCATTCCTTTTTCATCCTCCTTACACAAGTTTCTCCAGAGTTGTGTGAACCATACGGGATATAACGTCTTAAAAAAAATTCAACATATACATATCACTCAAATTTTATGTATTTATATATCTAAAACACAATTTCAATTTTTTATGGCACATTATTTATGCATAAAATGGTTATATTTCACCTTTTTTTAATCAAAATAGTGAGTGTTTTTATAAGATATTAAAGATTTAGATGATATTGCATGAGAAAAATTTTTCAGCATGAATCTTAAAGTAATATGATGACAAAAAAAAATGATATAGCAAAGGTAGGCTCACCAGAAAACTACCCAACTATCTAGAAGAGCGATCTGCTTACCTGAGGTCATCTAAATCGATTCAACAATACTTGCCCAGACGACTCATCATGTTGTCAAAGATAACGGGGTTCCCTCGAGACATCATGGAATCATGGGCTCAAACCACCCTCAACTGGATCATCTCGCCCAAAGTGTGAACTACTTATCGATTTACGTTGAATCGCAATCTGCCCGATGACCTAGCTTTACTCAACTAGTAGGAACTCCCCGACAAGAATTATATATTCGGTTGGCTAATGTCAGCCGTTTGGATCAGTCCTGCCGACTATCTTAAAAAATTCAACCGATCAGCCATGGCTGAAGGATCAACCGGTCGATGCATGGTCCATCTCCATTTGGCCGACCGCTTCTCCTTGTCGGTCCAGTCGACCAAGCAAAATAACATCAAGGCCTTGGGCCCATAGGAGTCAAAATTCTTAGAACAACCTGTACATACCCTATTTAAATGGGGCACATATGTAACTTCAACTCATGTACCCCCTTTATGTATAAATAGATGATCATTTCATAAATAAATAGTTACACAATTTCCCCATTTTTAATATTCTCTCTCTCTCTCTCTCTCTCTCTCTCTCTCTCTCTCTCTCTCTTCCTCTTCTGCTACACTCTATTCCCAATATGATTCAGAGAAAAAACTCAGGATTCAACATATATACATGAAGAAAATCAAAATTTTTATGTCTCATATATAAATATGTAGGAATGGGGTGACATGTATGGAAATGCCCCAAAGAAAGTAAATAAATATTCATTTATAGGTAAACTATTATAGATATAATAATGGGTGTGTGCTCGAGCATGTATATTTCCATCATTAAATAACCGTTGAAAATTTTAAATTCTTTCTAAAAAGTAAACTAACTTTTATTTCTATGATTTAACAAAGTATTGGATTTTAAGTTCCATTTTTTTTATTAATATTTGGCTAAATCTATTGATAGTGTGCTTCCAAGCATAGTCTAAGAGTCCGTTTGGATAGTGTGTGATGGGAAAGCAACTCATAGGATTTCATAGGGTTATTAATACTTGTTTTTCTAAAAAGTTTGATGACATCTTTTTAGAGTCACCACACCTTGACAAATATGATTGCCAAAAATAGCTTCGCACACAAAAAATTTTAGAAAATGATTTAACAAACAGAACTATGATGACGGCTTGAAACATAAAACAGACAGAAAATTATCCCAAACAGATCATTAAATCTTTTGATTGAATTATCAAACTAGTTTAGGATAGACTTAAAATCTAAAATCAATCTAATTTGTGGGAGTGAAATTATACTCAATATGGTAGATTTAACTTTGACCTAAAGTAAACATCAATGTTATCTCAAATATGAGTTAAAATTAAAATATTTTTTGAGAGTGGTCCATCATTTTTGTTCTACCAACACCTAAAGTTTGATGTGCACATTTATAAAAATTTGGTGTTATAAATCTCTACATGAAAAATATATATTTCACTTTCATAAAAATTTTTAGTGGTGATTTTTTTGATATAATGTTTTTGGTTGGTATTATTGTTTTTTAGTAAAGTTTAAGATGAAATTTCTTTATAAATATTTAATTGAGATTTCATTGAATAATGAATCTCATTAAAAAGGTCTCGTTTATTATATTCAAACTACATTATTTTATAATTTAAATGGGGGATATTTTATGATATTATTAACTAAAATAAAACTTAAAGCTAATGAGAAATTTTAACTTTGTATGCCTCAAAATCCAAACTTTCAAATAAATATGTTTTGTATAATTTTATGTACTCAAATATGTTTCAAGGTACTCTTTGAACAAAAATACACGGAATGAGAGAGAACATTTTCATACTTACTGACTGTTTATTGATGTCATAATTACTTAGAAATTAACTTAAAGATTAAAACTTCTTCAATTCCCAACTTGAACCATGGTTTGAAAGGTTTCATATGAAGAGAAGGGATAGACTCATGTGGGCTTTAAGGCATGTCAATCCCATCTCTAATCAACTCTCTAGAGCCCTATCTTTAGCGAATGCCGCAAGTAGAATGTCCCCTTCTCTCATCCTCGTTGTAGACAACATGCTCACTTGCTTCAAAGAGAACCGAAAAGATATTTTTGCTTACTACACCAATGGGGGATGTGATATTTGAGAGCTTGTTCAATGATGAAATTGATGTGTCATAGAGCTTGAGTGAGCCCACCTACTTACCCTCATATATATGATGAATGTTGGTGCTTTCCCTATTATAAGTTTCCTCCTTGTACCACTTTAAATTATTGTTCAAAGTTGATTCGAGTTTGAATTTAATCTCAATTAGACAAGAACTTCTCATTAGTAGCTTTTGGAACAAAAGGTTTGAAATGCATTTATAAAAAAAATAAGCATTTAAATAAATATATTTGTCGAAATACATGTATTATGATGCATATAAAATCAATTTTTTAACATTAGTAACTCAAATTAAGAAAATCATCCAAAAAAAAGAGCATTCCCACTTATAACACCCATTTCCAAAGTACTTACATATCCATGCCAATACTTCACTTTATACATTTATAGTACCCATTTTTTTTCATATCACATCACAAGTATCACTATTTTAACTTTTAATAAATAAAATACAGATTTTTTATGTATAGCCATAGAGGTAAATTTGTAAAAATTGAAACTTTAGCTGGTAAATTTGTAAATATATAAAAATGAAGTGAAATGTATGAAAATCTTCGTAGAAAGTAACACGAAGGCAAAGCAAAACCGAACTTTAGATTCAAATCTAACTCGGCTCACAGTCCAGCATCTGGTCAAAGGAGGTGGGCTTCACAATAAATAATTGAAATGGGCAGCCAGAAACGAAGATTTCTTTGTACCGCCGCATCTTCCAGACACTCGCCGCGAAGACTTTGAACGGATAAGAACCACCAGAACCCATCTTCTCAACGAACCTCCTCCTTTCTTCCCCAACCGCCTTTCCCATCTCTCTCCCTCTAGCTCTCGCCATTAATGGAGCTGAATCAGAACAGAAAAATCATGGTAGGCTTGCTCTGTTTCCCTCGCCTTGATACCTATTGAGTTCTTCTGCTTGTTCGTGAGTAATGAGATTGTTTTTTTACAGGAAGGAGAAGAAGTCAACAAATGGCCGCCATGGCTTCGCCCTCTTCTCTCCACCACCTTCTTCGTTCACTGCAAACAACACGCAGCAGCACACAAGTGCGAGTGCAATATGTACTGCCTTGATTGCATGAACGGCGCTCTCTGCTCTCTCTGCCTCTCATTCCATCGCGAACATCGCTTAATCCAGGTCTGTTTCTTCTTCTTACTCAATTTATACCGTTAAGGTCCGATCATGGAGATTTGCAGTTTTTCTCTTCTCCTTCGATGCTCTGCCTCTTCTGTTTTCTGTTCTTCCCCAATTCAAATAATAAAAATCCAATCTTTTCCGAAATTACAGAAACGGTGCCTCCTAAAAAACGTAATTTTTATGATTTAACAGAGGACGATGTTTTCGGTTCATGTTCTTCCCCAAAACAAATCGTAAAAAAATGATTTTTTTTTTTTTGAACTCTCTTTCCTTTTCTTCTCCGCCACCCCTCTCAAAGAGAATAAAAATTGAATCTTTAGGATTTGCAGCTGCTCTGTATACCGACAATGGTGGAACAATCAGCTAACTGGCTAATTTGCTTGTGATTTCAGATTAGGAGGTCATCGTACCATGATGTTATTAGGGTTTCAGAGATTCAGAAGGTGCTGGACATAAGTGGAGTTCAGACTTATATAATCAACAGCGCAAGAGTCGTCTTCCTCAATGAGCGGCCGCAGCCAAGGCCGGGAAAGGGGGTGACGAATAACTGCGAAGTCTGTGAACGGAGCTTGCTGGATTCCTTCCGTTTCTGCTCCCTCGGCTGCAAGGTTTCACTCCCTTTTCTCTTCTCATTCTTCTCCATCTCCATTCCCACTTTGATTTTGTCAGAAAGCTTTCCCTTTCCTTTTGGTATTTGTTACATGAGATTTAAACCATTAGGATTTAGTAAATACTGAAAATCCGAATTTACGAATTTACTAAATCTTGAATGAGTTAAAAGTCGGAAATTTATGTGATTTACGGTCGAAATCCGTAAAATTCGGATTTATCGCATTGTAGAATTTATTTTGTCACTAGATTCTGCTTAAATCTTGCTCAAAACGAAAAAAATGCAATTTTTTAATAGATTTTCGTAATTTATTAGTATTATTATTTAATATTTTAGTCTGAAGTGATAGATTTCAGTGGTATTAATATAGAATTTAAAATGTAGATGTTAGATATGTAAATTCATAAAATTTGATGGTTATGCATGTGAATTTCCCTTGAAATGTTCTCTAATCATATGAAAACTCCTCTAGATTGTAGGAACATCTAATGAATCCGGCGTGAAGAAACTAAACAAGAAGAAGAAAGGGGGGCTTTCACCACATACATCTTCGGACTCGGAGGAGTCCTACTCGAGCATGGTCGTGCAGAGCTTTATACCTTCGACGCCGCCGCCGACCACCAACGGTTGTCGCTCGGCGAAGAGAAGAAAGGGCATTCCACATAGAGCTCCCTTTGGGAGTCTCATTTTAGAGTTTTAGAAGCTTCATTTTCTCTCTCATAGACGAAAGATTATTATGTGTTGATTACATGCATAACTTTAAGTTTACATGTAGAATAATGGCATACATAGTTGTGTACTAATTATGTACTCTATTTTTTTGGAGTATATGATTATGTGTTGTTTTTGTGTATTCGTTGTGTATTTTATTTGATTGAAATACACATCGAGTACGCTTGTGTAATCAATATAGAACTAGTATATAGATGTGTATTTTTGTAGTTTGCATGTAGAATTATGTGTAATATATATATATATATATATATATATATATGTAGAGAGAGAGAGAGGTTTATAGATGGAAATGGAATAATAATATGACTATAAAGAGAAATGTGCTTATTTTTCATTGAGAAATGATGTTCATGGTGGGTGGAATATTTTAACATCGTTGTATAAAATGTTAGTAATGTTGGCTTGTTATCACTATGGATATGTTGCATTTTCTTATATACAATAAGCCTTAATATGTGTTATTTTTTTTATATACTAGCGTGTTATATTGTTTGGCTTAGTATTTTGTGTGATTTTAACATTACTGCAAATGGACCTAATTTGGTAGTGGAAGCCAATTTTGAGCTCTTATTTTTATCCTTTTTTTCCAAATAGTTACATAATTTGTGTTTCTCTATATAAATGGGGGTGGGGTGAGTTATGTTGTTATTTGATAAGATGATGGTGAGATGCAATGATTTATGGTGCAGAATGTTGGCCTATACAATAAAAGCATAAAATTAAGTTTTGTTTAGATGTGGATGTTTAGATAGAAGAGTGGCTTTACCCTTAGAGAAAAATATATGAAATGAATTTATCCGTGAAAGGGCTAGTGTAGCTCTGAGTGGTGGACAAGATTTGAGAAGTCGTCTTAAATGATTTTATCATATTAAACATCTACCATCATATGGTCCAGTTGGGGGGAGTGGTTTTAGATTCAACTTATTTTAAGAAAGATAGAGGTAGACCTAGAAAGATGTGGCCATGTTTTATAAAAATGATCATAATTTATTAGAATTAAATAAAGATATGGCAGTCAATAGGACATAATGGAGAACAAGGATTCATACAGCGGACCCAGACTATTTATTGGGATAGAAATTTGTTGTTATTGTTATTTGATATTGCTGGATATTTTCGTATTTTGCACTTATTTTTCTTAACTTGTAAGTAATAAATTAAGCATATGATTTGATTCATTAAATTAAAAAAACATAAATCTTATACTAGAAAATTAGAAAAAATATTTTGTAAGAAAATTGGATAGAATGAAATTTTATTTTTATGCTTTCTATAACATATTTTATTGTATTAAAAAAATTAGCATGGATCATATCAAAATTATAGAAAAATGAATTTTATTATCTTATTTTATTGATTGTTAGAAATTTGTGGTAACAAAGTGAAAGTATAATCTTAGGTTATGTTTGGGGCAGCAGTGAAGCTGCTAAAGAAAAAGTTGTGTTCAAATTGTTGTGTTTTTTTTTTTTCTTGAAAAAGTTTGACTGTAGCTTTCTAACAGTCACCGTGGATAGCCAGATATTGTGAAAAAAAAATAGTTTTAGCTGTAGTTTTTTCAGAAATCAGGTAAAATACATTTATACAAAATAAGAAAAACTGTGGTGCAACATTGCACCACCACCATATCGTCACCCCAAAAGCATCACGGGATATTCTAACCCAATTTAAATAATTCATTATGTTAGCAAGATCATAAAAATCTGTTAATTCGCTCAATTAAATTATTCGGAATTTTAGCATTAGGAAAGTTTGGTCACTTATGGTTGTAAAAAAAAATTACTTGTAAATATAGTGATGATAATAATGAGTTCATGATGATCGAACAACAAAAATCGGATTATGACATTCAAGAGACAATGGTCTATCAACGATGGTTGGATGACGGTGGTCAAAAGATAGTGATTTAAAAATAGTAGTTGGTAGTGATTGTCGGTGAAATTTTGGGAGCATTTGGGACAACTGTATGATGTCGGTGCGGTGTCACATCATTTTTTGTGGTGTTTAGCAAAACTATGTTTCACCTCTTTTTTTCAAAAATTCGTGATGGCAAACTATGTTTTGCAATCTAACTTGACTAAGGGTCTGTTTGGCGCAGCTGCATATTGTCAGCTTTTCAGCTGCAGCTGCGCTGCCCCAGGAAGCAGCTGTGGAGAAGCAGCTGCGGGGGAGCTGACCGTCTGGTTTGTGCGG
>NW_018164743.1:1686185-1745065 GCF_001263595.1 Phalaenopsis equestris
AAGGAGGAGAAAAGAGAAATGACAGAAACAGGAAAGAAATGCGAAGGAGAAACCATCACGAACCGCAAAACGCAAATCCTTCGTCAGATCCTCAAAGAAAGAAGAAAATAGCTTGTCTTACCTTAGATCTGTCGGTCGAGGGACGACGAAAGAGGAGAAGGAGAAGGGGACTCGAGGGAAGCAGCGGGGAATCACCTAGGGTGGACGGTCAGACGCGGGGAAACAGCGGGAATCTCCGAGGGTAGGTAGAGGGAAAAGGGTTAAATTTAGGTCGAAAGCGGGAGAAGCCACAGATATCCCGCGGCCCGCTTTCGCCCCGCTGCCGCCGCGAAATTGCCCAAAGTCGCGAACCAAACGGACAGCTTTCGCGAGAAGTCACGGCGAATGCCCGCGCCGCACCTAAAAAGTGCTCCCAAACAGAGCCTAAGTGAAGAGGCTATCAGAAAATTGCATCTGACTTTTTGAAAATAAAAAAATTATAATAACCGCCGCAACTTTTTTAAACATCAATTTCTTCTGCAATAGTTTTACAGCTGCTTCTTCAAACAACTACAATTGCCCTCAAACGGATACTTCAAGAAATGCTTGAGAGTTCTTCTTATCTAAAAACATTCTTTAATTTCATATCACTATTCAATGCTCATGAAAATAAGGAATGAGATTTATTCATCATTTTCTTAGGGTGGTAATTTAGTACTTTTAATCATAACCACAAAATATTGTATTAAAGGGCATCTATTAAGTAGCTTTTCGATCATTGAGCACTCATTTAGCGATCATTGAGCACTCATTTAGCGTTAAATTAAATTAGTGATCTCAGAATTCAGTAAGTTTGTGTTAATTAAATTCCTCTTATCGAATTGCTTATTTCTGCTATAAACACAAAAATATCGCAAAATTTTCTACTACACTTAAACATCAAAATTCATGACCAACCCATATTTTTTCTTTTTTTTATAAAATTCTCAATGTTTGATATTTTAGGTATTTTACATATTTGAACATGTGGATCGACTAGCTCCTGGCTCAGCGGCTGAGCATGTCAGGCTTTGATTCGTCTTGACTTGCTTGGTCGACTATGATAAGTTTGCATGGTTAGTTGGGTAGGCAGGGTTGTTTTGGCTGGCCATATGTTGTTGATCGACTGAACTAGTCTGACTATCGACCGTTGATCCCTAGATGCAGAGTTATTGTCGGCAAAACAAAACTAGGCTCTCAAGCAGATGGTGAATCAGCGTAATTTGATAGATAACACATTCCTTGACAGTGGGGCCCTTCGAGATGTTCGTGGATGATATTACTGTCAATTTTTGGTCCCTGATGAAGAACCTCACGGACGTTCATGAGACAGCTGGTGATACTGAAGTCTTTTCCCGAGTCAGATTGCGATGATAGATAGATGAACGTCTTTGCTCAACTCAAGTAGTCTCGGTCCTTGGTTCAGGTGATCAACACTGACTCAACCTCCAACCCCGATCCAAGGGGGTTGCATGTGGTCAAAGAAGGGCGTTCTTCAGTCTTCTGTCAGTGGGCACTCCTTTCGTTGTACTTCATTTCTCTTGGGCCGCTGCATCTCTTTGGGATTCAGGATGACTCATTTATGATGCACAACATTTACATAGTAATCCTTATCATAAGTGTTCTATTCACATTGTAAAATATGATCCTTTTCACATTCAATTAAATAATAATGATATTGAAAAATCAAAGATTTGACCTTCATATATGGGAGAACGCAATGTGCCTTACTACACAAGTTTGGGTAGAATTGAGAAGTCATAAATATTTGAATGCCTTGAAGTTGAATGGAAATAATAAATGAATTAGAAATTTTAGAGTGAGGTCAATGGCGACATTGACATTTGAAGTTGATAGAGATGCCAAACTTAGTTTGAGATAGTACGATATATAAAAAATCAATCAAAATTTATATTACAAGCCTCAAATTTTAAAAATTGAAGTTGAATTAGGATTGAAGAGGATGAGATAATAAATATTACAATTATTTTAAATAATATAGTAATTATGTAATATAATATTTTTCATCAATAAAATACATAATACTCTAATTCAATACACTTCATTATTCAATATTTTGAATCGATTCTAAGGGTGTGTTTGGGGTAGCTTGTGCTTATCCAGATAAGTTGTTTATCTGGAAATGCGGACCACGGGATTCGACCCGTGTTCCGTGTTTAGTGTAAAAAACCCAACTGTTTTTCGATAAGCTGTTTATCTGGAAATGCGGACCACGGGATTCGATCCGTGTTCCACGTTTAGTGTAAAAAACCCAACTGCGTTTTTTGATAAGCTGCTCAAACACAGTTTTCAAACAGTGAGGTGTCATTTTCAAAATGTTGTCGCTGCAGATAAGTTGTCCCAAACGGAGCTTAAATTAAAATTTTATGATATGATATTTTAATTATTTTGATTTTAAGTTATTTTTTTAAATTTCTAACAAATTCAATCAAAATCAAACAAATATAACTTGATCATAACTAGAATCAATATGATCATTAAAATTGTCTCGGCACTCTAATTCAACCGTTATTTTTGAACAATTTTCTATCAATTTTTTGCGAAAATAATTTCGGAACCAGACGAAATCGGCTGAGATAGATGACCGGTTCACAGTTGAGCCGACCGATCAGTTGGTCCAACCTAACTTTTTAAATCATGATAAATATAATAATTTTGAATGCCATTATGATCTAATATGACTCTTGGACTTATGTTGCAATATGCTCCGCTAATGTTGTTTGATTATCAATATATTAAATTTTTAGTAGTTCAAGGTGGAGGCAGCACCATCCTTTAAATGTGAGGTAGCTGCAACAACCACACCCACCCCCTTAGTTCTTATGTTTTTTACATATCTAACACCTAAACTTCCATTTGTACAAAATATAATATTTTTTTTTATGCATGGGAAGGTAAATTTCAGTTCTTAAAAGTTAAATAAGTAAGATCTTTGTGTTATAAATGTAGAAAATAAAGTTTAGGTGTTAAATACGTAAATATAGAGGAAATGCGTGTGTTGAGAAAATTAAGGCGAAGAAAAACAGTAATCGACACAAATCCACAAGAACACAAAGATTTAACGAGGTTCGATAAAGATGCCTACGTCCTCGGGAGCAGAGCGGCGAGTTCCTTTCAATATTCAGAAAAGGATTTATAAAAATCAGACATTCAGCTCTCTCAAAGACCTAGGATTACAAACGGATCTATTTATAATCATTGAGTAAACCATACAGTACAATATGTAATTCCCAGCGTCTGTCCCTATATGGTATATGAGTCATATCATAACAAATCTCCACCTTGGCGAATATCCAGTCCCATAGGAGAAAAGAGGAAGTTACACCTGCACCAATGCGGGTTGAGTCACCATGCTTCTGTTGCGCCCACGCTGATCTCAACCCACTAAATTCCAAGAAACACACCTCTTCAATTTCAAAAGACATGCCTTCATTCCAAGATGCTCCAAATTCTGGTATTATAAGTCATACCTAACAGAGTGGTATGTATGTAAATGCCCCCTTCCTTTTTGCGTTTGTGAGGCATATAATCTCAGAAGCATAAACTTCAATTTTTACCAATGTATCACCTTATGCATGAAAACGTGTATTAAAGTTAAAAAGGTGTGTTTTGATGTTATATGGATGATTTTGGGTGGGATAGAGGTACTGATCAAACTTTAGGTGTTAAATAAGTAAATACATATGAATTGGGTGGTAGGCAAGAAAATGAACCTAAAATTTAATTGAGGAGAGTTGTCACATCATCTACCACACTTGAAATTTTTTAAATTACTATTTAGTCCCACATCTCAAAGCTATTGCTATTTAAATTCAAAAAAAATTAGCAACCATGATTGTTCCGCCCAAGCAATTTATGTGCACTTGACTTTCATAAAAATGGTTCTTTTATATCCATAAATAAGTTATGAAATAAAAGTTTTAATTTTTAGATTTATTTTTTATTATTTGGATTTATCCATTGAATGTGTGCTTCTTCCATATTCAAGGTCCATTCTATCTTCCATTACTTAACATTTACAAGTTTCTTGCAACACATCATTTGCCACCTTTAAATTATGATGTCTATAACTATATGAGGATCATCTTTTAATTGCAAATAAAGGGACAATCATATTTTGTCTAGATCATCTTCACAATACTTTTATAGTCTCGTTTTTGTCACTTATATGGTTTTGTTTATGACAACTTTCTATCAACTTTATATTTAAGACCATCACCACAGCTCTGTTTGGGAAAATGTTTTGTTGAAACCTAATCTGTTAAAGTGTGATGATTGTAAGAAAATTGTTGTTTGATTTTTTTGAAAAAGTTATATGCTTATAATTCTCACCACAGCTTTTAAAAAGTTGCAGCCGCCCCCAAACAGACCATAAGTCTTATCATCTCTTACTCTAAAAAGATATATTACGAGTATTCTTATCATCTCTATAACCTTCACACACCTTTATACTCTATCTTTGAGATGTTCCATCTCCACATATATAAGGAAGAATAACCTTACAATCCTTCCTTAATGATCTTCACAGCATGCTAATTTCACCTCATATACCATATTTAGGATATGTCACATTCACATTGATGGTATTGACCTCATTTTGATGACAACAAACTTTAGGTGTTAAATATGTAAATTCATAAAAATTATTTGTTATGTGAGTAAATTTCTCAAAATATGGTTGGTGAATTTCTAGCTTAAAAGTATTAAGGGATTTGATCTGACTAACAAAATAATAAATATATTCATTATTTTCTAGAAAAATATTGTGTTTTTACACATTTTTTTATAGATATTTGAATGTAATTTTAAGTTAAAATGAAAGCTTTCCATACATGCACATATAAAAAGAAGAAAATATTTTAATTTATTAATACAAATATTTAGTAAGCAGATAATTATCTTTGAATCACTATCATGTCTTCTGTGACATTGTTTCAGCAACAACGAAGGCTACGAGAAACAATCTATTATTTTTTATCCACTGAAGTTGTAGATAGAAGGATACCTAAGTACTTAAATTTTAAATCATAGATATCAATGCCAATAAAATGTCTACACTCTTATAGCTAAGTCAATCAATGAAGGCTTTAAAACAAACAAAAAATCTTTTAAAAGACAAGTCTTGCTTATTATAAGTGTATGAAATATGAGATCTAAGATTTTGACTCATAAGTTCTGCTTACAATGCAGGTACTCACGCATAAATATCATCAATTGATATCATCAACTGATATGAAAATGTTACTCCTTGTTTCTTCTCTTGATCTACATAACTTCATATATGGAAGTGATAGGACATATAAATTCTCCAAAGTATTGTTTATCTGCTTTTGATGGATCTCATGATTCTTTTCACAATATCTTCTATCTCATGAGTTAATTGGGACATTGTTGCTTATTTATTTCTTGTTTTGTTCACACCATTACAAAAATACCTCAGCTCGATTTTTCTTACCCGAAAATAATTTTCATCTGGACATAGAGTAGCTCATACTCTCCAAGAGCATCCATAATATGAACATAAAGCAATTATGCGAAATCTATTGTTAGTTTGAAACTTCAACTCAAAGTTATTTTTAATTGCCGTAGAGCAGGTAAAGTGCTTGAAATTGTATGAATCGCGAAAATGAGCACCAACTTTCAAGTCATTATCACATACTATTTCTGTAATAAGTTATTCCTCATTGTAAATCTCTCTCTCTCTCTCTCTCTCTCTCTCTCTCTCTCGCGATATTCTCATTATAGTTAAAAGTAGATTATGTGCAATAATTATCCAGAATAGCACCACTAGTCTAGAGTTGTTGACCTTCAATGCACATCCCAAGATCTCTTTAATTTTGTGTGATAATCACTAGCTCCGCTCTGCCATATTCATTAGACCGAGCAATCATTTCCATAACTTCAACGTCACTAGTGAAAATGAATATAATCTTAGGGTAATGTTTCACTTTTATGATATTGCAGCTCAAATTCATATCCTTTGAGTCAATGACACATTACATCTGTAAATTCATCAAGCCCTTTTGAATTGTAATAATTTTCTAGCTTCCCACCATCGTATCTCATTCTTGGTTGGTTCTTATCTAAATACATTATAACCAAGAAAATTGGTCAATAATACCCTTCTCAAGCCCGAAGTGATAACCAAGAAATCGCACGGCACCTGGTCCTTATCTAAATACCTTATGGTATTTTCGTCATTTCAGCCACCCTAGATTAAGCCCCGCCCTCTTTTGCTCTCTAGCTTCTCTATTCCTCTGCACTGTTACAATGGCAGTGATGGCGGCGGCCGCGACGGCCGCGGCGGCCGGAGCATGCTTCTACCTATTTAATTCTGGCTCATCACGCGTATTCCTTCCCTGTCCATCTGCTTCTCTTAAGCTCTCTTCTCTCCCATCTGTCCGAAAGCTGAAGCTCTTCTTTCCGCACCGCCAATGCACCGCTGCGCAAGATACCGAGTTGGAGGTGAAGGAAGATCTGGAGCTGACTCAAGAATGGGAAGCTGGGGAATCGATCTTGCAAGGGGAGGCGAATCGGAGAAAGCTATACGTGGTGAACTTGCCGTGGAGCTACTCGGCTTCCGATCTTGAGAATCTCTTCGGGCAGTGTGGCGCTGTCGATTATGTGGAGGTGAACGAAACGAAACCCTAATTTTTTTTTTTTCTTAAAGATTTTAGGATGGTGCTTGTTTTTCTCACTTAAAATTGGTTTATGCAGGTAATTAAGATGCAGGATGGGAGGAACAGGGGACTTGCTTTTGTCACCATGGATTCACCGGAGGCGGCACAGGCTGCCATTGATAAATTGAATTCTTTTGTAAGGGATTTTTGGTTCTATTGTTGATTTAGTCTCTTTTGATTACCAATGGTGGATGCATATGCTATGTTTGATGTAGAATGGATTCAATTTTAGAAATAGCAATAACTTCCAAGTTCTTTTTCAAGGTTTAACGGTCTGAAATTGTGAAATATGGTTAGTGAGGTAAGCATAAGCTCTCTAAAAAATTATAGAAGAAACTCTTAGAATTAAATAAAATTCAGAAATATGCAATAAATCATAGATAATTTTACTGTTCATTTTCATAAACTATAAGATGAAAATAAATCTCAATGTTAAATGCTAATTTAAAGTGGAAGTGTAAAATATGATTTAAGATAAAGGCTCACTCAAGTTTTAAAAATGTCATGAGGATCATGTACACAATGATCTCATTTCATTTTTAGTATTTTTAGAAGAGTCCTCGCATGTAAGCGTTCTATCATTATGTCTCATTGTCATCTTCAAAATTTTCTTCAACCTTTTTTTCTTATGCCTTATAGCAATTATTATTGGTTTCGGGATGATTTCAACTAAAATAGCAAATAACTGACATAACTGAGTAATCAATTTTGATTAAATTACCTTAACTTTTTTGAAGCTCCAACCCACTTTGCTTTTTTTTACTTTGAATGAGTGTAAAATAAAAAAGCATTCAATTTAATAGCTTTTTAAGCAATAATATATTCATTCTCATCATCATTAATGAACAATAATTCATTTTTAACTTCAAACCCTTTACTATTTTGTGATTGTTCATTCTTCCTCAAAAGGTTATCACAACTTTTTGAATATTAACAAAGTTAAATAAGCTATGGTGAATCTTGTCGTAGCTAGTCGAATAATTTCTTTATCAGTATATTTTCCCTTTTATGCTCAAGACCTAAGAATTATTATAAATAAATTTGTTTGCTATTTTTATTTTGAGCAAAGTATATATATATAACCTTTTATGCTCAAAATTTGCTTGCTTGTATGTGTGTGTGTGTGTGTGTGTGTGTGTGTGTGTGTGTGTGTGTGTGTGTGTGTCTTGTGGCAATTCTCATAGTTTTCCAAGCATTAAATTAGGACAATAGTTAACATTTGGGGTTTAATATAGATGCCCCTTTTTCTTCATTAATATCCTCCCGAAGGCATTTACATAAAATACTCTCTAAAATCTTCTTTATGACTCCATTAGAAAGTCCAAAAATATAGTTTAAATCATTCATCTGATCCAATGCTTCAATAGACTTTAAAAAAAAGTGACGTAGAGATTGTTAACTAAATTATTGAGCAAGCTTTGATCATCAAACGTGATGATAACTCTAATCTATTTCCAAATTATTCTTATCTTCTTAATAAATTCTTAGTGCCATTCAATTTTTCCTTCAATTTTCAAGTCCTTAGCTCATACATAGGTGATGATATAAGGCCTCCATCATAGGAATCTATAAAATGGATATTAACATAAGATGAAGAGATTGACAGGTTACACCCTTTAAATAATCTTATCGCAATAATTAAACTTCAAATAGACATGCACTTATCACTCTCTAATTTTGATTTACTGTTATTTTCAACATTTTACAATGTTTTTAATGAGAAGGGAACCTCTACAGCTTTTTATTGAAAACTGATAAAATGAACGTTTTGCATACAATAGGTACATTGAAATGGTAATTTAAAAACTCTAAAGGAGTAACCTGCCAAAATAAAGTACTTTTTTATCTCTTTTTTAATTTTATTTTTCACTTGGGTTACATGTAGTTGTTAACATCAACAACTAAGCTTGGTTGTTTGTTTAGGAAATTCACATCAATGAAATGTTTTGATGTTTTTTGTTTGGGATAATTACATGCATAGCACTTGAAGCATTGCTTTTTTTACAAAACTAGCAAACTAGCACCCACATGATTTTTTGAACTACCAAACTAATGCATTTACACGTGCCACGATCAAACCATCAGGAATTTGATAAAAATGAAAAACATGGATTATGATTTCATTATAAATTTTGATATTTTGAGTGAGAATTCGAAAATGGATGAAAGAGGGTGCTAGTTTTGTAAATAGCAATATTTTGATCACTATGTATGTAATTGCCCCTTTTTGTTTTGCAAAGCCTAAAGATTACATAAATCATGCGTTATTAAAACTCAAAATAATGTGGTGGAATACTTAACATTTCATTGATATGAACGGGGTTATAAATAACCCTTACAAGAATCTTGTAATAGAAAAAATAATAAAATTAAATGATATGATAGGAAGGGTATAACACTTGATATCTCCAATAATTAATTTTTATTAATTATTATGAGATATAAGAAATAACGTAAAATATGAAAACAAATATCTCATTAATTCTAAGGAAATAATTTATTTACAGAAATAAATTATTTCCTATCATAACTCTAATTCTAAGGAAATAATTTATTTATAAGAATAAATTATTTCTTATCATAACTCCTAACACTCCCCCTCAAGTTTGGAATGTATGTTAACAATTTTTAACTTGTTGAGTAGTATCGAGAACTGAGAAGAGTTTAGTGGTTTTGTGAAAACGTCCGTTGACTGTTCTAAAATAGACACATGAGTCAACTTTATTATTCTTTTTTGAACTTTCTCACGTATGAGATGACAATCAATCTCAATATGCTTTGTTCGCTCATGGTATATCGGGTTCGAGGCGATGTGAAGTGTTGTTTGGTTATCATAAAATAAATTGGTAGGATGTGAATGCATGATCCCCAAATCTTGCAAAATTGTTCTTAGCCAAATAATCTCGCAGCAGATAGTGGCCATGGACTGATATTCAGCTTTTGCACTAGAGCGTGATACTGTGGTCTGTTTCTTGGTTTTTCAAGAAATTAATGAACTCCCAAGGAAGATACAATACTCAGTAACTGATCTTCGAGTGTCACGACACCTAGCCCAATCTGCATCACAAAAAACATTTAGTTGGGTTGAGCTTTCTGCCGAGAGGAAAATTCTTTATCCTGGTGTTTGTTTTATGTAACTTAGAATGTGATGGGTTGCTTCTAAGTGTGGCACTCGTGGTTTGTCCATAAATTGACTTAAGACATGAACTGCATATGTCAAGTCATTACGCGTGATAGTCAAGTAGATTAATCTCCCAACTAGTTTTCGGTATGATGATGCATCACTGACATATTCTCCCTCTGATTTGCTAAGAGATAAGTTTTGTTTCATAGGAAAAGTGGCTGGTTTTGCACCGAGGTACCCAACATCCTCGAGTATTTCAAGAGCATACTTTCGCTGTGAAAGCACAATACCCTTCTGGGATCGCGCAACCTCAATACCAAGAAAATATTTCAATTGTCCGAGGTCCTTTAATTTGAATTGGTTCTTCAAAAATATTTTGACATGTTCGATTTCTTGTAAGTCGTTCCCTGCAATGATGATATCATCTACATATATAAGAAGGACGATGAATTTACAATTCTGGGATCGGACGAACAAATAATAGTCTTTTTTATTGCATAAAATTGACTTGTTTTAGAGCGGTGGAAAGCTTGATGAACAATTGTCGTGAAGCTTGTTTGAGACCATATAATGATTTGTGGAGTTTACAAACTCGAGTCTCCCCCTTTCATCCTAGGTCAGGAGGTAGTGACATATATACGTCTTCATCGAGATCTCCATGCAAGAAAGCATTGTTGACATGTAGTTGGTGAAGATGTCATTGTTTGGTTGAAGTTAACGCAAGAAGTAGACGAACAGTTACAAGTTTTTTCTAAATGGGCAAAGGTTTCCTGGTAATCTAGCCTTTCAACTTGATTATACCCTTTTGCCACTAATCTTGCCTTGTAGCGTTTAACTGTCTCATCTGCACGAAGTTTGATTTTGTATACCCATTTGCATCCAATTGGCCTCTTTCCAGGCGATAATGGTACAAGGGACCATGTGTTATTGACGTTGAGTGCATCAAGTTCTTCTCGCATAGCAACCTGCCACTTTGGATTACGAGCGGCTTCTACAATGGTGCTTGGCTCCTTTTCAATTGAAAGGGCGGTGGTAAAAGCACGATCTTTAGGTGACAATCTAGCATATGACAAGACGTCGGTTAATGGATAGAAGGTACCTGTGATTTTGGCCAACACGGAGTTCGATGTTGGGGGGTGTCTTGAGAGAAGAGAATACCAACATGATACCCACACAAATAGCTAGGCGTTTTTGTTGCTCTTATTGGTTCTTATGATTGTATTTGTTTGTCTAGAGTTGCAGGTTGTTCTGAGAATGAATTTGAAGGTGAAGTAGTCTCTTGAGAGGGGATTTCGCTGTCTTGAAAAGATGAAATTTTCTTGAGGTAATTCATCGAATGAAGGCATGTCAGTGTGGGTGGTGAAGTGCGGAATTGAGCCCTTATCTGTCGCGAAAGAATGGCAAGGAAAAGTGATTTCATGGAAACGAATATCTCGTGATACAAAAACCTTCCCAGTTGAAAGGTCATAGACTCTACAGCCCTTTTGCGCGTAATGGATACCCTAAAAAAAGACATTGAATGGCTCTGGGATCAAACTTTTTTGGTCGCTGATGATGTGTTGAGACAAAACAAAGACACCCAAACACGCGCAAATGATCATATGTGGGTTTTTTTAGTAGAGCATTTCAAAAGGAGTCTTTCCTTGGAGAAGGGGTGTTGGTGTTCGGTTGATTAGATAGGTGGCAGTTAGGATTGCATCTTGCCAAAATTTTTTGGGTAAATTAGCATGAAACAATAAGGCTCGAGTTATGTTGAGTAAGTGACGATGTTTTCTTTCGGCTACACTATTTTGTTGCGGAGTGGAGACACAACTTGATTGGTGAATGATGCCTTTGTCGAGATAGAGATTCCTCAATATGAATTTAGGATCATTATTACTTCGAATCAATTTGACTTTTAGATTGAATTGTGTTTCAACAAGGTTTATGAACTTGATGATGTATGAATGTGTATCTGATTTATGGTTCATCAAATAAGTTCATATGCATCGAGTATAATCACAACAATTGTGAGAAAATACCGCGCTCCTGTGATTGAAGGAACTTGGTATCCTCCCCAAATGTCAACATGAATTAATTCAAAAGGTGTTTTTGAGCTAATGGAACTTGTTTGAAAAGATAAACGAGTTTGTTTAGCCAATGGGCAAATTAAACAATCAAAAATATTACAAATTTTCTTGTCTATAATTGGAAAAGGAAACAAGTTGAAAACTTTATTTGATGGTTGGCCTAGACTTTTATGTCAGAGATTTGGGAATGGTGAAGTAGCAACATTGCACTTGCTCTTTTGTGGAGTATCAAGGTAGTAGAGTCCTCTTTTAGTTCCCGTCCCAATCATCTTCTCCAATTGTTAGTCATGTAGCACACAAGTGTGTTGATTAAAAATGACAAGACATTGTGAATCAAGCACAAATTTGCTAATGAAAATCAGATTTAATTTGAATGAGGGGACACATAAAAAATTTTGTAGAATAAACTCAGCAAAATGGATGTTGCATATATGTGTGATAGTTGCAGTAGCCCCGTTTGGCAAGTGAACTTTTCGATTGATGACACATGATTTTGTAGTAAGTAGTTTGGTTGAATATATCATGTGATACGTGGTTCCTGTGTCAAGAATCCAATTTATTTCTTTGTCAAAAACAGAGGCACAAGATTTTACCTGAGATATCACTCATGGTTGATGTACTGTCAACATGATTAGCCATCGAATTAGATTTTGATTTGTTCTCTACAAGTAGCGATATGAGGCTTTGATATTGTTCGGTTGTAAGGGTGGATAGTACAGGACTCGTCAATGTATTGGTATCTGCATGGTTGGCTTTGGGAGCAAATTTTTTTCGTTCAGATTTATTGCCCACTGGATTGGTCATTTGCAGCTTCCTACAGTCATTGATAGTGTGTCTCTGTCATTCACAATAATTGCATTTGAGATGTGCTCGGCATGTGTCTGAGGTATGCCCAATTTTGTCGTATTTTCCACATTTTAAATGAGGATTTTTAGGCGTGAAAATCTTCTCTGGTTTTCGTGCATTATTCTTCACGGCAAAAGTTGAAGCTTCCGGCTGCGGCGCATTTACATTGTTCATGTCGCGCTGCTTTTCCTCTTAGAGCGCGAGAGAATGTGTCTTGCTGACATTAGGAAAGGGATCCATGAACAAAATTTATCCTCTTATACTAGCGTATGTTTCATTAAGCCTCATGAAGAATTTCATCATTTTCTGGTTTTGTTGAAACTGCATCACTTCCTTCATGACACCACACGTGCACTTAGGAATGTTATGGAGGGAGTCACGTTCGTCTCATAGGCCTTTGAGCTTGGTGTAATAAGCTCCAACTGTCATATCGCCTTGCTTGCAATCATGGATGGCTTCTTCGACATGGAAAATATGAACGTTGTTGGTACGAGAAAAACTTTCCTTCAAGTCGAGCCAGATTTCATGGGCACTCTCGTTGTATATTATACTTGTTCCAATGTCTTCTGCAATTGAATTAAACAACCATGCCTTTATAAGGTTGTTGCACCGCCTTCATTGTTGAAGTTTTGTGGTGAACTTCTCTGGTGGTTCTTTGACGGTGTCGTTGACAAAACGTTCTTTGTTTTTAATGTTGAGAGCCATCAACATGGCACGACTTCAGGAATTATAGTTTTCTCCATTCAGCGGCTGCGTAACAAGCACTAGATCGGGTTGATCTGAGTAGTGGAGATAAAAAGAGTCGTTTGATTTATCAAATTTGCTAGATTCAGACTTTGCTGAATTTTGTGTTTTGTCTGCCATGTGTTTTAGCTTAGAAAGAAGATAGATGAGGTTTTGGCGTGGAAGAGGAGATAGTAAGACTAAGAATCGTGTTTGCTCTGATACCATGTTAAAACTCAAAATAATGTGGTGGAATATTCAATATTTCATTGATATGAACGGGGTTATAAACAACCCTTACAAGAATCTTGAATAGGAAAAATAATAAAAGGAAATGATATGAAAAGAAGAGTATAACACCTGATATCTCCAATAATTAATTCATATTAATTATTAGGAGCTATAAGAAATAACGTAAAATAGGAAAACAAATATCTCATTAATTCTAAATAAATAAATAATTTACAAGAATAAATTATTTCCTATCATAACTCTAATTCTAAGGAAATAATTTAATTATAAGAATAAATTATTTCCTACCATAACTCCTAACATGCGTCAATTGAATTTTGACATTAATGCCTATTATTTTCTTCATTAATTTCCATTTTTTTATGAGTTCGGTTGTTGAGATGTGTATACCTGCATTTTTTTATCAACTTTTTTCTTTGAATTTCTAAATATAGTTAAACATATTGCAGGAGTTAGCAGGAAGGATTATTAAAGTTGAACTAGCAAAGAGTTTCAGTAAACCCTCACCTAAAAAGCCTCAACCGATTACCCCGGTGGGAGAAACAAGACACAAGATCTATGTAGGAAATCTTCACTGGAAAGCAAGAGCAGGCAATCTTAGAGAATTCTTCTCTACCAAATTTAAGCCAGTTTCTGCTAGAGTTGTCTTCGAAAACCCATCAGGGAGGTCTGCTGGGTATGGATTTGTTTCTTTCGACACCAAGCAAGAGGTGGAGACTGTTATTTCTGAATTGGATGGGATGGTAATGTTAAACTTTAACCACAATTAGATCTTTTATTTTCTGCTCAATTCTTCTATTTATGCTCTGCTCCATTTAGTTAAAACCGAAAAATTGAACCATACCGAGCACAATCGGTTGATTCAATTCGGTTTTGAAGTAGTGATTCAGTTCTTTTGCTTTAAAATTTTTAACATTCGATTTTTAGTTTTCAGATTGGTTTTAATATTCATTAAACCAAAGAAATCTAAAAATTGGATAATAATAGGATTAGAAAATTAAATTCATCTTAAAAATAAGAAAAGATTGAATATATGACATTTATTTTTGTTTATTTTTAATTTTTTAATTTTAAGGAGATGGCGAGAAGAAAAAGAAAAAGAAAAAAAAAATTAATTTTGAAATAGAACATTAAGTTTTAATTATTTCGGTTTGAAATAAAACCAAAATGCTAAATTTTAGTTTTCATCCAAAACGAACTGATTAAACAGAATTATATTTCGGTGAGATTTGTATTGGTTTTAGTAAAAGCTTAATCTTTTCTGTTTTTTGAATTTCTGATTTTGGTTTTATTCGGTTTGCCTAATTTGTAAACCAATACATCCAAATTAACCGTTTGCACACTTCTACTGGTTAAGTGATTAATTTGGTATTATTCTCATAAATATTAATATGATTTGCAGTAACTGACCATTATTTTCTCTTTTGTCAATGTTTGTTGATGTCGATCGATTGATTTCTGTTCTTCATTGCAAGCGTCCTCATTATTTCATAGAAAATTTTGCCAAGAAATGCTTCTAATGTATGTTTGATATGTTCTTATCCATATTGATGTAGATAACACTGTTATTAAATGAAGTGTTTTTGATTTAGTGATATCTTATTTAAAGAATGCAGTTCTATATCTAAGGATTCATGGTTCATTTACTAATGTTGTGTATGTGGCCATCAAGCTTTTGGTCATCCAGTTTATGAATGTTATTCAAATCATTTCAATGTAACAAAGAGCATAAAGTAAAGGGAAATTTACAAAGATACCACACAATTCTTATGCATTTACAAATCTAACACCTGAAATTTGCTATTTAAATTTGTAACACCCTGTTAGTAAAAACCTAGTATGAAAGGTGAATTTCACTTTTAAAAACTTAGTGATGGTGATATTTTTGATGTGATATCAAATAATTGAGTGATATGTATGTATGTAAATATGACAGTTTAGGTTTTAGATATGTAAATATAGAAGAATTGTGTGGCATTCATATAAATGCCTATAAACTAATATTGTGCAACTTATAGTCCCCGCTCATTTAATGATGCTGATTTCAACTCATCGTGCCCACAACAGGAACTAATGGGAAGACCTCTCAGATTAAGAGTTAGTCAAAAGAACGGCAATGAATCTGAAACTAGACAAGAAGACTCAACTCAAGGGCATTTTGAATGATCCTGAAACCTATTGTTGCAGCACTAGCGTATTTTGCCAGCGAAGGTTAGTTTTGTAAAAATGAACTTGCCATGCAATTTTCATATTCTACTTGCTTGGCTCAACCTAGCTCTTTGTGGCAATATGGCTTTGAATATCTTATCAATATGAATTGTGCATGGTACATTATTTTTACAATTTAATCCTTGGTCGAATGGAGATTGTCAACTTCTTTATATGAGTAGATGGTAGATGAAACGGTAAAAAGCTTCTTTAATCTAGAACTATTATTGAGATTTCATCCTTCGGTTCATTTTTAATGTATTTAAATTTTATCTTATTTTAGTCCAATTTTAAATAAACTACAGGTGTGAAGCTCCACTCCCCATTGCCGCCGCCCTTTGCGAGGCACCCCAGTCTCCCCTCCACCACTACCACCAAACACCCTGCCCATGTTGCCTGCACCCTGCCACTAACCACCACTCACCGTCGCTTTGACCATTAGTTCATTTTCAATGTTTTTTTTCTTGCACTCAAACAATAACTCTTGAAGTATTTCAAATGCAATAAATTTATTTTGCACTGCAATAAAGTCTAAAAAATTTAGAATTCAAATTGGTTGATTGTAGTGGAGGAATGCCTCGGACCTATTGCGAGATAGAAAAGTACCGTTTAGATTGAAAGGAAACTTTTATAAGATGGTGATGAGACCTACAATGCTCTTTGACACTGAATGTTGGTCTTAAAAGAGAATCATAAAACTAAGTTAAGTGTTGTCGAGGTTAGAATGTTTAGGTGGATTAGTGGCTTTACACTTATAGACAAAATGCAAAATGATTATATCTGTGATAGGGTTGATGTAGCTCCAATGATGTAGCTCCATAGGGTTGATGTAGCTCCAATGGTGAACAAAATTAGAGAGAGTTGTCTTAGATGGTTTGGTCACGTTAAACTTTGACCATCTAATGATCCGATTACGAGAGTAGATGTTTTAAATTTGACTTATGTAATTTGACTTATGTTGTTAAGAAAGGCAGAGGTAGAACTAGGAAGACTTGGGCATTTTGTATAAAAATGATCTTAATTTATTAGAATTAAATGAAAATATGACACTCAATAGGACTCAATGGAGAAAAAGGATTCATGTTGCCAACCCCACTTAGTGGGATAAAAGCTTGTTGTTATTGTTGTTGTTGTTGTTGCAATAAAATCTAAAAATTTACCCAAACTGCTCCTTAAAAAAAAAAACTTTTTATCAGGCATATTTAAAAGGATTTGTGGTGTTTAAAGTATTAAAGGATTTCCCGATTTAAAAAAAAATGAATAGATGAATATTCTAATATCTTTATTAGCTGCTATTGTCTTTAAGTTAACACATTATTAGCTACTATTGTCTTTATTGTATGACCTGCACTGTAGCTACTATTGTCTTTATTGTATGACCTGCACTGTATCTCAAGTCTCAACGAGTTATTAAGTGATGTGATGAGAACCCTTGAAGCTTTGAACTTAACTTATGAAAGTTCCAAACAAACCAAACCGTTTAGTTTGGTTCAATTCCCTCTATTTTAAAACATAAATTTGTTACAATTCATTTATTATTTTAATTTAATTTGATTTGCTTCACCTTGGTTTTAAATATCTTCAAAGGTTTTGCCCAATTTAGTTTGATATATCTGTTCTAAATTGATGGATAATAAAAGAATCTATAAGGTTTTTTAATATTTTTAAAAAGTTTTATTATCAATTTTGTTTTAGATTTAACCTGTGTTCATTTTGGCTAACAGTGTGTTGAAATTTGGCATCCTCAATGGGTATTTATATATATAACTACTTAGAAAATAATTAAAGTTATTAATTATAAAGAATTTAAAAGTTAAAAATGTTATCTAACTCTGTGGCCTATGGGATGAGTGAGCAATACACAGCTCTCCTAATTTCTTGGTAAGCACATGAAGCCAGGGTACTCGTTTTTTTATATTAAGCTTATAAAAATGTGGTAAAATAATTTTTCTTTTTTATTTTTTGAATTTTAATGCTTTCAGCACTCTGTCTCAAATTAAGTTCCTTTAAGATTTTTTTTAATGCAGATTGTAAAATCCTTTGGTAATTATGTAGTTGAGTTAACTTCTTGTTGGAGCATATGGAGTGCCAATTCATGCACTTCATAATTTCTGTTTGATGAAATATTTATCTTTCTCCACATATTTGGTTTGATTATGTTTAGTCGAGTTGACTTATTGTTGGAACATACAGAGTGTAAATTAATGTGTTTTTTTATTTTCTCTTTGATAAAATATTTTTCTGCCTCTATATATTTGGTTCAATGATTGTGCATTGGAATGTTGACAACATTGATGGCATGCTCATTGTCACAACATATCTACATAGGTTATTTTCATTTTATTTGTAAATTTTCTATTATATTCATAGAAGTTTACAAATGCCTTTAGTGGTTGCTTTAAATTCAAATCAACACTTTAGCTTATGATAATAGGTTATTTTTTGCTCGATGTTACCCAAATTTCATCCTAATTGTGTCTAATATTGTGAAGTACATTTTTTATCCACTATTGAATTGTTGGTCGACATCAATGTAACTTTCAATATTCCTAAAGAATTTTAATTGTTTTATTTACTCCTATAAAATATGTGAAAGTTAGGTTTCGGATTCGAGAAAGAAGATTGGCATTGCTAAGATGATTCGTCATCTTTGCCTCTCAATGAAAGAAGAACTTGAGTGACAAATATGAAAAAAAGCATACATAGGTTTGTTTGGGGCAACTGCAACTTATCAGTTTATCAACGAAGCTTAGCTGCCCCAGTAAACTGCTGCGGGAAAGCTGACAGCTTGTTTGTTTTTTACAGTTTGAAAACAGCTTTGTGGCAACTGTTTCTGAAAAAAAGACAATTCTGCCCCTGTGTAGTAATCTTTTCTCTTAAATGATAAGAATTTCATCATGTTATGGTATTATTTCTTCGGTCATCCAAATTTATAGATTCTCACCATCTTTTTCAGATAAAACATTGGCTCTTATCAAAATAAAATTTGCTAGTTATCCAAAAACACAGTTTTAACTCTTTCTCTAATCACTCGTACAAACCAACACATCATTTTTCCTGGATCCATACTAGTTTGTGGGTGCCATTTAGGGACAATAATATCATCATTTCTATATAGTTTGCTATTTTCATTAATAATTACTCTAGGATCATATGGTTGTTCCTTATAATGATGAATATGATGCCGGAATTATTTTTTTCCAAAATTTCACTAAGATGATTAAAATTTAGTTCTAAGCCAAAATAACGACCTATGTGAACACTATCGTTACCCTTAGATGGATCTTACTTCTTGGATCAAGATATTGTTAATCAAATCATATGTCTTGATACTCCACAACAAAATGGAGTTAACGAAGTGGCTTGATCCATAATCATGCCTACTTCACTTCTATACTATAAGTCTGAACTCCTTACTTAAGTCTCCCTCCGGCCTAATATATCGGGTTGAATACATGTTACAAAATTATTCAACAACTTGAACTCTGCATCCGATAGCTATATTTTTTGAGGACTTCCATTTGATTTCAACTTATATCTGCTTGTCTTAAAAACCAACTTTGGATGGGGTTTATTATGATCATTTTAGTCTTGAATGAATTTGATTTGGAAGATATTGGGTGTAAAGTTGATCTCTAAGGGTCTGTTTGGGGCAGGTGCGACTTATCCAGCTTATCCTGATAAGCAGCTTATCCTGATAAGCTACTGATCAATAGTTTGTTCTGTTCAGCTGGTTGACTGTTTGGTTTGAGCGTTTGGAAAATATTTGATTTGCAGTTGTTTATAGATAAATGACTATTCTGCCCTTGAACTGAATAATTTGTTAAGTTGTTTGGTTTGTGCGGTTCAAAAAAAGCTGATTTGCAACTATTTGTGAAAAAACAATCATTTTGGCTATGCGCAGAGCAACAATAACGTAATGGGAATACATTCAATATTCTAAAATCCAAGAAACACTACATAACTGCAAGAGTGAGTATCTAGGAACCTATTAAAAGACAAAAAACATAACAAAATTACAACTAAAATTATGTTAATATTCATTTTAAAATGTAGAAAGGGCATGTCTGGAGTAACGTTGATAGATCTTCTCATATGGTTGAAGTTTCATTTCCGAACAAACGAAAATTCAAAATAACATTGCTCGTCCTTCTTCTCCTAATGTTTCACAAAGCTATTCTACATCCCCTTCTTCTTCCCCTTAGAAAAGTAAATTGATATTCATCTTTTAAATTCAAAAGAAGAAAACGTTGTTTAAGATGAAAGTATTTGGCAAGATGCAAAGGAAAAGAGGAGAAATTTTGAGCCTAAATTTTTTATCTCAAAATTGTTCAAGATAAGGATACTGAAATAAAATTATTTTACTTCTTGTTACAGTAATGTTGAAATTATAGCTTTTTTTATATGACAAGCTAGATCACCTCTAAGAGGTTGTTAAGACCTTTATAGACTTTGCACAGAAATTTGATAAGGATATCCTTTGATTATGCTCCAAAGCTTCTCACTCATATGAGTATTCACAAGCCATTGAAAAATTTTTAATCTGCCTTGAATTCTTTGGACTGTTTCCTGAAATGTTTGCTTCTTAAATTTTGCCCTTTGTTTTTCATGGAATAGGAGTTTTCTAAACAACATATTTTTTCAAATTTCCCGGCCGAAGTCCTCAATGTCTAAGCTCTTGGAATTTTTATAAAGACATTTATCCATCGAGGGTAACTCGTTTCTGTCTACTTTTCATCACAGTGAGCGAGGCAAATGGAAGCGGAATTAAAGCCTATAGCTTTCAAAATCAGCAACAATTGAATTACTGAAAAGTGTAAAAACACGCCGAAAAAGTAGTTGGTTTTTTTTAGGCTAAATGCAAAACATGACGTTTCCAAATAAATAATTTATCTGGATAAGCACATGCTACCCCAAATGCACCCAAAGGTTTTTAAAAAAAATAAGATAGCAAATGCATCAAAATTGTAGCTTGGTCGCAATATTGGTGAAGAAGATAATGGGTCTTCACAAAAAATGCAAATACTATAAATAACAATCCTTCAATAATATAATACATATATATATATATATATATATATATTAATTTTTGATTGTTAGCTGAAATAAAAAAATTTTGATTATTCCTAAATAATATATATATATATATATATATATATATTTATTTATTTATTTATTTATTTATATGTATATATGGCATTTTTATTATGAGAATAATGGGATACTTCCTTTTCACTTCTAGGCGTAAAACCATAAAAACATTTGGCTTACAAATATAACCACAGCTGATCAGAATCCATGATAAATGTCAAGTATTAAAATGGTAGATATGCAATAATAATAATAATAATAAAAAAAGGTTAACAGATCATAATTAATTTTGGCACAATGGAGTTTACATTCAACTTTGCCTGACATTTTTTAGTATTCAAATTTTATACGGATTAACATAATTCGAATGTTTAGTATTCTAATTATACAAAGCAATGAAGTTTTAACCACTAACAATTATATTAAACAATATCAAGCTGAATTTAAAAGCAGACTTCTGTTATTCATCCCAAACATTTGGTTCATCAATTTCGACCGGTTCAAATAAAGGATTATACAGATATCTGACAATTATAAAAAAATTTCTAAAATTAATCACAAATCTTTTAAAGCCTTTTATTTATTATTTTCTTTCATTTTATTTTTTTTTTAAATATATTTATTTAATGCATTTTGTATATATTTTAATCTTTTATTTTTAAGAACAAATTAAGTTATTATCAACTCAACATTTACGATTTATTTTGAATCTTTTAGAAATAATTAATTGTATCATAGCATGCCAAATAAATTTTATTTCAAATAAAAATATAAATAAAATTAAAATCTAAATCTAAATTGATTCCAAACATCCCCTTAGCTTTTGCATATTTATGAAAAAAGATTACGACGTTACCATGGAAATAGAGCATCAAAAGTAGACGACATACGCAAATCATTAAAATCAATTTAAATTTTAAACAGTAAACACCAATAAAAAACTATTGATCATTCTTTTTAGATGTATATATACATATATGCATACCACGAAATTCATAAGATTAATATATTTTAACACCTAAACTTCAACTTTAACCTACATGAAATCATGCATTTCACTTTCAATAGTTAAAAATGATGATATTTCAATATGATATGAAAGAAATATAAATTGGGAGATATGAAATGTAAAAAAAACAAAAAGGTATTAGATATATATAAATAAATATAAATTGGGAGATGCATGTAAATGCCCCATAGAGGGGAGAAATTATTTCATACGGAAATGCATGTGGTATCTGATCTCCATCATTGATCATCGCAATCAAAATTTAAAAAAAAAAAAAGTTGAAAGTAGTTGAAAGTAGAGCCCACTGAAAATACATCTGTAGAGATCGGACACAGCATGCATGTATAGCAGAGAGAGAGAGCACAGCAATCAGCAGAATGAAAACCTATTTTATAAAAATTTTAAAAGACCGTACAAAGCATTCCAATTCATCTTACATATACATTTGTGCTCCGTATATCCTATGAAAAAAAATATTCAAATAACAAACAATTTAATAGCCTTCCTTCAGATCAACAGTCCATGCTGCGTTGGCGCCAAAATCTGACTACTCATTATTCGTTACTGATATTGTATGAAATTGTCGCCTTTGATGTCAATCATTTATCATATCATTCTTACAAATTACAAACATTCCCCACTCAATTCCTATGTATCTACATATCTAACAAATAAACTTCCATTTTGACCTTGTAAGAGGTAAACTAATGTGGTCTATGTTATGTGAAATGAATCTTTAATGTGCTATAAATACATAGACATAGAAATTGAACTGGGTGTATGTAAATGCCTCAAATTATAAATAAGGCGTGTGAAATAATTAAGGATATGACCTTTTTCCCCAAGCAGGATAGAACCGCAGCAGCAGCTGATATTGGCCTCCAGGCTGCAAAACCTGGAAAGCAAAATAAAGAGACTAGCATGAAATAATGTTCAAAAGCAACGCGTAACAACCCATTGAAAAAATGTTTTTAAAGTAAATTTTTATTTTCAACCAGCAGGTAGAATGTTATTGATGGATATTAGAGCGGTTTGTTTGAATTTTTTTTTTTCCAATATAATTTTATGGATTTAAAACATGATGAAAAATTCATTGAAAAAACAGCATTTGATGCCAATATTCAAATATATATATATATATATATATATATATTATATATATATATATATATATATACATTTTAGTATTGTGGTAATTTATAGAAGGATTATTCTTATAAGGCAAATACAAAAATTTCATCAATATTAAAAGATCAATAACGACAACAAATCTTTATTCCACTAAAGTGTGGTCAGCTACATGAATTATTTCTCTCCATTGTGTCCTATTGTCGGTCAACTTTTTTTTCTTTGAAAATATGATTTAGTTTAATATGTATACAATGTTGATTTTTGAAAATAATGCTTTAATTTTAAAAAATATGAGACCGAACGAATCCATATATCTAGTATTTTAAACGATTGAACACAACACCATAAGTAATTCATCACATCAAGATATTGACATACTACGTGACGGCGGGCTCGATTGTATAAACTAAGAAATATATGACATTCGTTTGGTGTGCGAACATTTTATGTGTGCACCTAATATAAAGATTATGTAGGGTTGAAATCATATCTTGGTGGGTCCCCCTATGAACTTCATTTAGTTTGACTTGAAAGATTTTGTTTTGAGGATGATTTACCTCAACAAGTCGTAGCAAGCCCAAGTATCCTATAAAATGTCCCAAGGTCTTACAAAGGTGTTTGGCGTAACCCTAAACAACCTTCGAACCCCTCAGGCCGTTTCAATATCCTTTGGCTTTGCTAAGTCGTTGAGTCGATCAGCCCAGTCATCTTAGGAATCTTTTATACTTTCACTGCCCGTGAGTATCACAAATGGTCAGTTTAAGAGTTATGAGAGTAAACACCTCACATTTCAGTTGGGCTTGAACTGGTAGTGTTTTAAGATGTTTCATGTTCATTTATGATGACTTGAATTCTTTTCTTTCTTCCTCAAATATGTTAGATCAGAACTAGCTCACTACCAAGCTCTTAAGGTAAACACCTCACATTTTTAATTTTGCTCGACTTCTATGAATTCAGTGAACTCAGAAAACTCGATTTTACAATTTTATGATTTTTATTTTACTTTTTAGAATTATTCAACCAAACAAGAATGAAGTTCATAAAAAATGAGAGTTTTGACATTAAGAATGTTTTCTGACTTTGGAAAAATCAGAAAACATCCCTAATAACATGTTTATTAAACCCTCAAAATTTCAAATCAAGAAGAGCACTAATCATTTTTTTTATGATTTAATTATGTTTCGAAGATATTAATTAATGTAGAACAGAATAATAAACAAATGTTGTCAAAATTTGGTTCATAATGTTCTTCTTTGTTTACTAAGCACGGGGGTATCTCTTTTTTATTTTTATGAATTCTTCACACCAACATATGATTTTTAAAGATCAAATGAGTTTCTGGATTTAGAGTCTATTTGGGGTAGCTGTAGTTTATCTAAGCTTATTCAAATAAGCAGCTTATATTGATAAAATGTTGATCTGCAGCTGATCCAGATAAGTTGACTGACTGTTTGGTTTGTACGTTTGGAAAACAGCTGATTTGCAGTTGTCAGTTGTTTCTTGTTTCTGGATAAATGATCATTCTGCCCTGATCTGAATAAACTGTCTAACTCTTTGGTTTGTGGTTTGGAAAACAGTTGATTTGAGAGATTAAATTATATAGCATATCAACATAGCACTAAGATTTTTCATCTTCAACAAAAAAGAGTGTCGATAGTTTGATTTTTTTGATCTGTCCTTGAAGTAATCAAGATGAGATGCATAAGGTCTTTTAGCTATATCTTATTTATATTTCTTTGTATCGTTGTGACCAGCTTATAGCATACATCTGATTCCTTTCTTAAGATCACTACAAACCCATAAAATTCAAATCATAGCTTGTATCAAACAAAAAACAAAACTCTTAACATTAAGCTAAAGAATAAATTTTTCTATCAGGTGACCTAGGTTAAACTTCTACATCTGATTGTAAAATCTGAAAAGTAAGGGTGAAGAAATGAGTAAACCAAAAGAAGATTAAAAAAAAGATTTCGAAAAAAACAAATTCTTAGAAATGTAAACTCAAGTTCTTTTTCTGCACAAGATATGCAAACTTTCATGCATTCCCACAAATCATGGTTGCTCATTGGTAATGAAGAAGAAACATTACATAGCTATATAGAATGGAGAATCATCTAACAAAGAATTTAACGGCAAAATCCTAATCCCCTAACTCAATTAATGATCCGAAGGAAGATGTTATAAGATAATAAAGAAAACAAAACTATATGGGAGAATAAAAGAACTACCTTCGTCAGCGGCGGCAAGGCTACCAACGGCGCCATCTCCTCCGACGAACCAGAGAATGGAGGACGCAATTGCAATAAAAATTTTTTTGCTCTACAACACTCATGAGCTGAACGTGATTGGGAAAAGACGTGCGATCATGCATCGGGGAACTCTTTTGCTTGCAATTTTTCTTGCAAAATTATAAGAGCGCAATACCGCGCAGTGTTTAGAAATTGGGATGGACTAGCAAAATTGAGATCGGCGAGGGAGGAGACGAAGAGAATAAGCGCATGGAACGAAAATTTCACCCGAACGCAAATTCAAGACATGGGACACGGGGTCGATCTAGTGTCACCGTCTATTAAGGATCCCAAAACGACGATTTGGAATAAACTATCCGAACGTGTGAACCAAACGGCAAAGCGGCGTTTTGAAAACATCAGACGCACTAATAAGATACCCTAAGCAGACCCTTAATTAAACCAGAAAATTAGATCTGTTTAACCAGAACCATCCATGCAAAAACGTCAAGATATCGACAAATTTAAAACAAAATCGAATGTCGTTTGTTCGAGCACGATCATCTAAATCAAACGCACCTATCTGTAAGATTAAGGATCTGTTTAGGGCAGCTTATTAGTGCGAGCAACATTTTCAAATTGTGGTCATGTCGTTTGGTTTGCACATTCGAATAGCTTATTCTAAATCTTCGTTTTAGGATCCTTAATAGATGGGGACGTGAGATCGACCCCACGTCCCGCATCTTGAATTCACGTTCGGGTGAAATTTTCTTCTCGTGACATTTTCCTCTCTGGCTCCTCCCTCGCCGATCTCAAGTCCGCTAGTCCATCCCAATTTTTAATATGCGCGCGCCAATGTACGCTTATAACTTTGAAAGAAAAATTGCAAACAAAAAAATTCTTCGATGCGTAATCGCACGTCTTCTCCCAATCGTGTTTAGCTCATGAGTACTGCAGAGCAAAAATGTCTTAATCGCCCTTATCGTCCTCCATTCTCTAGTTCGTCGAAATAGATGACGCCGATGGTAGCTCCGCCGCCTACAAAGATTATCTCATATAGTTTTATTTTCTTTCTTATCTTAAAACGTATTCCTTCGGATCATCGATTGAGTTAGAAGATTAAGATTTTGCTGCTAAATTCTCTTTTAGGCGATTCTTCATTACATCTAGCTATGAAGTATTTCTTCTTCATTACCAATGAGCAATCGGGATTTGTGAAAATGCATGAAAACTTGCATATCTTGTGAAAAAAAAAAATAGTTTACATTTCTCACAATCTTTTTTTCTCTGAATCTTTTTTTAAATCTTATTAATCTTCTTCTTTTGGCTTTCTCATTTATTTACCCGTACTTCTTAAACTTAACAATCAGATGTATAAGTTTAACCTAGACCACTTAATAGTTAAATTTATTCTTTAGTTTAATGTTAAAGTTTTGTTGTCTGTGTGATGCAAGTTATTATTTGAGTCTTATAGGTCTGTAGTGATCTTAAGCAAAGAACCAGATGTACGCTACAAACTTGTCACGTCGATATAAAGAAATATAAAGAATAAATGACTAAAGAATCTTATGCATCTCATCATGAATACTTCAAGGACAGACTAAAACATTCAAACTATCGGCGCTCTTCTTTGTTAAAGACGAAAAATCTTAAAAGTATGTTGTATATGCCACATAATTTTATTTTTCAAATCAGTTGTTTTTTAAAAGCACAAACCAAACAGCTAGACAGTTTATCCAGACAATGAGCAGAATAATTATTTATCTAGAAACAGTTGGAAATCAGTTATTTTTCAAACGCACAAACCAAGCAGTCATGCAGCTTATCTAGATCAGCTGTTAATCAACAGCTCATCAGGATAAGTTGTTTATCTGAATAAGCTGGCTAAGCTGCAACTGCCCCAAACAGACCCTAAGTGAACATCAAAGTATTTGTTTTGTTTTGCAAAAATAAAAGAAAGGAGAGCAAAAGGTCAATCAGATATGGTAAACATGTGATAATCATTTCCTTTGCCAAAAATAAAAAAGAAACAAAACGACAATGTGTTCATGCAATGTTTATTCCTTTTACAAAAAGTAAAAGAAAACGAGGCAACAACGTATGCATGCAAAGTTTTTTTTTTTAATATAAACGAAAACGAAGCAAAAAAGGTGAGTTCTGAGATTATACCAAAGGCCAAGAGGTTTGGCCTTGAATAAGTAGTTGTAGAAGATGTTGGACGCGAGCATTCATCTAATATAAACGAAAACGAAGCAAAAAAGGTGAGTTCTGAGATTATACCTAAGGCCAAGAGGTTTGGCCTTGAATGAGTAGTTGTAGAAGATGTTGGACGCGAGGATTCATGTCCGACTGCGATGGATCCCTGCGAAGGAATCGAGAATGTTGCTGCCGAGAAAAAAAAAATTTTTTTTTTTTTTGGGTTGTGTATGTCTCTGCCCTTTCTCCTTTTGGGTTGTGTATGTCTCTGCCCTTGTCTCTGCCCTTTCTCCTTTTTTTTTTAAAGTTGAAAACCTTTCAAATCATGCGTTTTCGGGCCAAATAAGGAGAGGAGCTCCTCTAATTAAATACGGGAAATAATTAGCAAGTAATAATGTTGAAATCCCCGCCAAAATGCAGCCAAAATTTTGAATTTCAAACTTAAAAACATGTATCAAGTAGTATTATCTTTGTATTTTGGTATTATTTGGATTAAAACGGCGGCAGGTATTATTTGGGGCGGTATTATCATTGTATTTTTGTATTATTTGTGTTAAAACGGCGGCTGATGTTATTTGGGGTGGTATTATCGTTGTATTTTGGTGTTATTTGGGTTAAAACGGTGGCTGATGTCATTCAGGACGATATTTCGGGTGTGTTGCGAGATTATTGCGTGATTTAATCGGCATGGGTGTATTGCCGATTTTTTGGAGTCTTGTGGTGTTATTTGACGGGACTCAACCTCAAAGCGGTGTTATTGCGGTGTTTTTGGTGTTATTTTATGGTGTTATTGCCCAGAATTTGGTGTTATTGAGCGTAACTTTATGTTATTGAGGGGTTTTATGGTGTTATCTGCCCGTATTTGGCCCGAATCAAACTCAATCCTAACATAGGCTCTTTCCTAATTCAATTTGGCTTTTGTAGTCACGGTACAAGGCAATTAACGGATAAGGGAAAAAGAACTCTTATTTCTTTGATTTTAAATTTTGTGCATTGATTATCATGTAATTTGCTCGGGTGCAGAATCATAGCAAGATGGGTATCTTTCCAATGTAAAATTGACATTCCGGACGGGCTCGAGCAGTCTCTTTCGACATCCAGCGTCCGAACAAGTTCGTCGACGAGCAGCCAATTTAAGTGATAATTCGCGTCGTGAGAATTTTCAATTTGTTTAAATTTGATCTTGGTGTCAGTTAGTGAATTGTGTGTGAATTATGATGTATATGTGTATGAATGTTGAAATTGTGATCTTCATGAGCATTCGAGTCACAAAGGGTTTCACTAAGGCATTTAAATCATATGAGAACTCATTTTGGGCCCTCCACATGTTGGTCCTTAGCCTTTGTGATTAAGAGTTGAACGATTGGGACCACTTATGTGAGGTTTTCATAAACATGAATCGAAAAAATTGTTTGAAGTCCTATGTAAGGTGGGTTTCATTATTAGTCCTCTACGATAGTAAATAGAAAAGCCCTAAGGCTAGATCTTAAGCTCTAAGAAAAAGAAACCAAGATCTCACCAAAAATGAGGTCACACCTATTGTTATATTTTTCTTTAATTCTAATAAATTGAGATTATTTTTTATAAAACATGTCTAGGTCCTTTGAGGTTTACCTCTATCTTTCTTAACAAAAATTGAATCTAAAACATCTACTCTCCTAAAAAAGTCATCAGCTAATTGATGTTTAATGTGCCCAAACCATCTAAGATGACTCTAATTGCCTGCCACTGGAGCTACACCAATCCTTTCACGGTTATATTCTTTTCACATTTTGTCTCAATTAAAAGCCACTAATCCACCTAAGCATTCTCGTCTCAGCAACACTTAGTAGTTTTATGCTTCTCTTTTATTGGCCAACATTCTGCACCATAAAGCATTGTATAGGTCTCATCAATATCTTATAAAATTTTCCTTTTAAAGTCTAGGCGGTGCTTTTCTATCACACAATAGACCTGATGCATTCTTCTACTTCAACCAACCAACTTAAATTCTACTAATAACATACCCATCAAGATCACCATCACTTTGAATAATAAACACGAGATATCTAAAACATTCACTCCTTTTTATGTAAATTTGATTTTATGTCAGCAAGATCAGCTGTCAAGACAATTTTCATATTCAAACAATTAATTAAATATAGAAAAAGGAAAACCATTGTTTGGGACCTAAACACTAATGAACAAGCATGCATGCAAAACAACGATTAATACATAGGTTTTTCACATACAAATAAATATTAATTTATGAAATGCATGCAAAATAATATTTACCGCAATATTTTTATGCAAGCTTGAGGAATAAACACGAAAATATACAAGTGCCCGTGCAAATAAGTGGATGGTGATGTGCACTACAAGTCCGAAATGATGCGGGATATTTGTGTAAATTCTAGTTGTCACTTGGGCAAATATCGCTTTTGAGGAAGTGCTTACCACTCCGTTGAGCCTATGCTGAAATATTTAGTATGATATTGATAATTAATTACTAATTTGATTGATCTGTAAATCTCTCCTATTAAATATGTTATAAAACAAAGTTATTGCTATTAGTATCTCTTTTGTTTATTAGGCCTTCATTTGAATGTTATAAGTAATATGAATTAGATTAAACAAATTTATTCAATCTAACATTAATCCCTACTATTTATTAAAGCATAATATTTTAATATATCTACATCATAAGCACCGTGCTCCTTGTAATTATATTACCGTTCAGAGTACAATGCAGGAAGAAGGTAATATATGACAGGATGTAAGTATCAAAGCCTAAACTCGGGGTCACGTAGGGCTTAAGTATGCAGTTATTATAGCTAAGTCTTTTCCTGAAAAACCTAGCGTGTACCAAATTACGCAATTTATGATACTAAATTATAATATCGTTTTAATCATGATGTATGATCCCGTCATGTCCCGTCCCAAAAATATCATTTAATTTAAGGTGGATCCAAAAATAAAATACAATTTATGGTTGATCCGGGATGGGATTGTAAGTTTGTAACATATAAAATTAGGAATTTAGCAATTATATATTCGTAGCTACTGAACAAGAATAAATAATCCTGAAAAACTTGGAGCATTCTTGGTAACTGATGATGATCAAGGGGCTATTTGGTTTCTAAAAAAATGAATGATATAATGTAATTGAAATATGTATTTGTAACACTTTAAATGCTTTGGTTTGGTTAAACTGTAAAGTAAAAAAAAACAAGAATTTATATTTTTTTTTGTTTAATTTGAAATGAAAAATCAATCTGTGACGCCTATGACGAGTGATGGCGGCTGAAGGGAGGCGGTGGCAGGCTATGGTGGCAGTGTGTAGTGTATTTGAAAATTGTCCAAATCTAACAAATTCAAAATTCACCAAACTTTACATTATATTCCGTCTTCATCCAACCAAATGCCAAAATTTTGAAACCCCCTGCATTTAGTTTACTTTACACCACTAATGCAAAGAATCAAACACTCTAGATTGGCAAAGGAACCTAAGAAACTGCTAAATCTTCAAAAGTTAATAAAATCCAATCAAAATATTTCAAAACAAAGGTCTAGAACTACAGGTTAAAACCAGGAGTCTTAAACACTTCCCACTTTGATAGATCTTCTGCAATCGAGAGTCATCAAAATTCAAGTACACAGTCAAGCAACTCTGCACTTAACTTGATATTGGCTGAATTATATTAACATACGATGAAAAGATTTAAATTTACAGAGAACCTGATTGTATTACAACAACGACATAACTATAACCTCTTCTAGTAGATAAATACGAATTTGTTTACACCTTGGTAAGGAGCTTGCTGGACTCTTAATTTACTTTTATTTTTAAGGGCATCTACATACATACCATCCAATTGCTATGTATTTACATATCTAACAACCAAATTTTGATTTTTTTTTTACATTTATACCACCCAAATCTTTTGTATCACATAAAAAAATACCAACATTTTAACTTCCAAAAAGTGAAATACACTTTTCATGCATAGGTAAGGTGGTATGCATGCACAAATTAGATATGCAAATGCATAAAAATTGAGTGGTATGTATGTAAATATTCCTTACTTTTAAACTTCGCCCTCAACTCCTGCTAGCCAATATCAAGGAAAATAAAAAACTTAAAAAGGATTTCAAGCTATAATTCTGAAAAACCTCAAACAAGCAAAAATGCATTGCAATTATTTACTATATTCTACACTATGCTCACGAACACTGATAGGTCTACATCAACATTCCAAAGCTTTCTTCCTAAAATATCAAACCTATGCTTGGCTTTAGAACTATATATGCACGTAACTAGCTTAGAATGAACCTTGCAATCTTATCAACAGTTCCTAAGCAAAACAAATAAGACGGGATAGCAAGGCTGAATCGGTGATATGAGTATCCACAAAGATCGATGTGCAAAACATGAAACGAGATACCTCTCAAAGTTTCGATTATGTGAATCAGACAAACATAATTGTTCGGGTGTTTAAACGTTATCTGGCCAAAAGTCCCTGAAGAAAGCTTGATCAAATTCCTTTTCTTTCATTCGTTCCTCATCTTGCAGCATTTTTCTTAATCTCTTTGATACTGCCTTTGGTCTCTCTGCAAACTGCAAGTTCACAAATAATGCTCTTAACCAAAAAGAATTTAAGCATAGATAAAATGGTAAAATTATTCTGCTTTGCTGAATGAAACTCCACACTAACGTGCCGATTAGAAATGGGAAGAACATGAGGAATAAGGGCTCTAGTGTTCCCAAATCTAAATTGGCTACAACTTCTTTTCAAAATTAGAGACACGTGATGTGTACTTAAAACAGCCTGGAGATCGGCAGAACACGTGCGAGTTGTGTTATTTTAAAGATCATATATTCATTTTTAGATTTTCAGCATTTTGTGTAGATAGTGTAATATTGATATTAAAACAATCATAATGATTCATGTTAATATTGCAATTAGGTATACCTTTTATCTTTTTCTTTTTTCCCTCAGTTCACCGGTTGGATGGCAATAAAGAATACTTGATAAAAAGTTGAAATGTAATTACAATTAAAACGACATTAATATTTCTTTCACTTATTCTGAAAATTTTCACTTGAAACATGTATACTAAATTGCAAGATTCTTTTTGAAGATTACACATTTTATATTAATAACTTACAAAAGAATATCATAGCTATGACTTCTCATGTCCAACTTTTTATATGTGTATTTCATGGTTGTCTTTAAGAGCTTGTCAGCGCCTAATAAATAGGCTCCTAGCTATGGATTTGGGAAGCAAGATGGGAAAATAAGAGAATCAAACAACTAAATAAATTCAAACATACATCCCCTGACAAGCTTTTAGATAAATAAAACATAAACAAAAGAAATGAAAAAATTAATCACTAGAATTTTAAACTTTCATAGAAAGAAAATTAGACCAATGTTAAACATGTATAAATTACTTACCTTTTCCTTATGGGTGTCAATAATATGCTTTGTTGAGAGCAGTTCTCTCTTCTTCTTGATCTCAGCACCTATCCCACACTTATTCTTCTTTACTTGTGTTTGTATTGGCTCTAGCCTACCCTGCACCGCAAAAGACGATAACAATTTTGACAATTTTAGGAAGCATATCAATTAAAATAGTAGAAAGATCATATATGAAAACAAAAAAAAGAAGGGAAAGAAATTTGTTGGACAGGAATATGTTCTGGTAGAGTAATTTTCTACATGGAATGTGTTCCCAAATCTTGATAACGACGAATCAAATGGGAAAACATAAAGAAAGCTGATAAGTGTATTCCCATATCTTTGATTCAAGGTTAATTTTCTTTAGTGGGCACTACCAGTTAAACCACATGTGGTTCGCGCGAAGTTCTCTGATTTATTAAAATAAAACTGATAACCTCCTGAAAAGGATAATTATAACAAGATTACTACTTATTGATTACGAGAGCCATGGAATCTTTCATGAGTGTTATGATTGTTCTATTTGTGATTTTATGATAATAAATCTTGTGTAGTATCATCTAATAATTTGCTAAGCATCTGTCGGCTATTCAGATATTAGCTAAACCGTGATGAAGATGGCTTTATTTAAGAGTCTTTGTAACTTTAAGTGGGGCAAACGATGAGCTCAATGGTTACAAGAATACAAATGAAGATTTCAAATGCCATTCATCTAATACGTATTGATTGTAAACAGTGGGAACATAATAAAATTATACACTAATGATATTCTAAAGAGCCAACCCACTTTCACAACAAAGATTATTACACTATTATTTCTTCTTTTTAAAGCAAAAGAGAAAAAAAAATTCCAAATCACAATATCGACTGATCCAGAAAATCTCTAATAAATTTTTTTTCTACAAATATAAAAACAGAAATTCATGCATTTCCAGCAAAAACAAGAGGGCGGATTTACTCCACGAAGAAGAAATAGTCTGTTACTTAGTTCAACCAAGAAAACCAAGATCAACAATAAATAAAACAAAATAAGCGCAAGAATCAACGAAAACTGAGGGTGAAAAAAAAAAAGCAGAATCGCAAGAACAAAATGCAAAAGAATCAAATAGCTCTAACCTGCTCGGAGGCTCCAAGACCCGTACCCTCCTTCCAGCCACTCTTCTTCAATAGCTGCAAGGATGCGACAGATAGAACATAAACGAGAAGGAAGAACAGAGTTAAGAACATACCGTACCCTAGAAAAAACAGAAGACTACCTGAAAACCTATGTTGGAAGAATCGAGCGCTCTAGAGTTCGATCCCATCGTTTCTTCCCGATTATTCCAAAAGCACAGAAGCTTAAACTGGATCTAGAATGCCCTAACTCGTCTTCCAAAGGAAGGCATCGTTTCTCGGCGACCAGGCGGTCCGGGATGGTACGGTTCTTGGAGCCTAAAGATCTCCTGATTTCTTTATTAATAAAGGATAATTCTTATGAATAATTATGTATTTTTAATTACGGTCATATATTTAAATAAAAATTTTCTTAGGATCATAATAAAAAGATCAAGCTTAGCTCCCAAAGTGGTTAAGCTAAACATTTCTATGTTCTGCTCAAGTGGTTGAACTAGTTTGGGGGCAAACCAACCATTAAAATAACCATCATTACTTCATGATACAAGTGCCAATCATTATTTATAGTGCCGCCCGACACTCGCGTCATCATCTTTACACCAAGACTAGACGGGCAGGTGCAATAATGTACGGAATGTAATTTTTTATTTATTTTCTCTCATGTATAAAAGATAGATCGGGTGGGCTGTCAAGAGAGCTTCTTGTGACATTTCAAAAAAATTATCCCAAATCCTTTGGGAATCTCTCTCTAAAAAAAAAATTAGTCTCTCTCTCCCTCTTCCATTACCAAGAATAAACTCTTTATTTGAGTTATCCCCAACAGCCTGAAAATCCTAAGAAAATAAAAAGTGAGAAACACGAGCTTTAACAATATATTCATCATCTTCTTTTATACATTCATTGATGTTGTATTCGATCAGAAGTGAGAAACTTCAAAACATTTGTTTGTGGACATTTCCCCTCTCCAGCATAGACATCAACACGGGAACAAAGATAAGAGGCCAATATTGTGATGTCAAGATCAGCGTCATGACTTTGGCTCAAGTGGAAGCAATTCCAGCTTGGGGCCACAATGCTGAAAATAGCAATGAGACTCGGTCCTACGGATTCGACATTGTACAGCCAAAAAATTATCATTTAGTTCCAATCAAAACTGAACTAGGCGGCCTCACGTCAAAATGCCCAAAGGATGACATTATAGCATAAGAGAAAACTAAGGCCCTATGCACACATGGGCACTCAAAAGAAACGATGGCTATAGTAAGAAAACACAACGAATCCTGTAACAGTTGCCTAGCCTAGTTTGTCTAACACAGAAACTAAGCCTATTCCTAAACAGAAAAGATAAGGGGAAAGGAATTTTACCTATTCAAATTCTGATGAAGTTCCTTGGATCAAATGCATCGAAATGGCTCCTCAAAGGCCTCTGGATGTCGGAAGAACCACCATTGTCTAAGAACACTCGATCGAAATTGGAAGAGCTTCAGAATGAGATATGGCGGGAAGACCACACACTAAAAACCTTAGCAAAGAGGGGAAACGACACGCTGATATCAAGATAAATTGCCTTGGAATTAAACAACAAGCATTTTGACTTCCAAAAATTAAACCTTGTGGTAGCCATGAACTACCCAATTTATAGGAAAACTAAGCCAGTGTGACGCCACGGTGTCTAGGTGCAGCACCACGGTGCAGAGATGTGGGGAGTATCCAGCAGGCAAAAAGGCACGGTGTGGCTCAAGAACTAAAAATTTTGGTGGGGCACCACTATGCTCCATGGAGGCTCGTGATGCCATTGACGAGGCAGCTTCTACATCGATTAAACTTCATAACAATTTCCCGCCAGGCGCCATCTGGGACTTGAGTCATCGAGTACTGTGACTCTTTGATCAAGGCACGGTAACACTAAGAAAAAACGTCGCGGCTCTGTGGCAAGGCATCACGGTGCTCTAGCAGTCTCTAAACAACCTAGCGTAGGCGTACGGTATGCTTGGATATTGGCTCCCATGTTGAGCTTCATGGAGCCTACCTTCTCCTCCCAGGGGTCAAACTCTACCTCAGCCCTGACGTATAGGGTGAAGATGAGGGAAGAATGGTCGATTCCAATTATGGAGCTCCCATGAAGTATATGAAATATGGATTGATGGATGATAAGGCCAACATGGATCGTCTAGTAATGTTGGATGTCATAGTTCAAGGACGCATGCTTTGGGTCACGATGTCACATGTTTTTTTGGGAAAGAATCACGTGGAGATAAGGAAATGTTAAGCCTTCACCTCGCAAGTGATTGCATACTTAGAGAGGTTAATATGGTGTCCCTAAGCCTCGATGGACCAAGCGAGATACATAAAGATCTCATTGAAGTCTGGGCCCTTGTTCAAGATATCAATAAATTGATCATAGCCTTTTCGTCCATGTCATACACACCATTGATTGTTTCTCGATCAAATTGCACCCAACACCCCCTGACAAACACCCTATCAGTCATGGGCTCCCTGGTATTTGTTGTGAACTCTTAAACAACTGAGGTGATTGTGGGACCCTGATTTCATGCCAACTCCACCTAGCCTCTTCTCATGTGGGTGGCGGCTATATCATCTCGGCCTCAGAGAAGTCTAACTCGGGGATAATATTTTAGTAGTGGTGGGATTTTGCATATCTACATGCGGCGTCCCAGCTTATGAACTGGGATGCATCAAACCCCTCTTCCTTATGAGAGGGCAATGTCATCCATCTCCTTGGAGGCATATCGAAAAAAGGAGGGGGAATTAACACAGGAAAATTTAAGATAAATAAACGCTTTGTCAATGAAATTAATGCGTGCATAACTAATACATAATTGGGCATCATAGCACCAGGCATACTGTTGTGGCACATACCTAGATTATAACTCTTTGGGTGGCCATAAATATCATTTTAGGTGGGGCGCCATGACGGTCCAACATCAGTGTCGTGCCCCGGCATTAAATTTTTATTGATATTTAATGAATGTGTGCCTCAACACCTAATCCTAGCACTGTAGGCTAATGGATGTTTTTAGAGTAAAATCTTAAATAATTTTAAATGTACTTTTTGAATTATTTTGAATTGTGTTATTTACAAAGTCAAAGATAAGTAATTGTAAGTCTCAATAACATAAATTTTTACTTACTAGTATATTAATAAATTTTCTAAAGCTTTATTTATTAGTTATATTTGGGTTTAGAATAGTTTTCATAGAATTTTCTACAAAAAATAAGACAAAGGTCAAACATCCTTGTTAGAAACATGGTGAAGGATCACTAATAATGCATTAACTATATGAGGGACATCATTTTTTTTAAACCATGTCAATAAGTGAATCATTTTGGAAAAATCTATTGATAATTTTAAAGATTGCATCATGACCTTAGTGAGTTTTGGGTAGGACAATAAAAAAATTTTTGGGATAACCTTCAGAAGGTCTATATGCTAAAGGTAAATTGATGTATTTGTAATTTCTTCTCTTTGAGGTTTTTGCAATTTAAGAAGCTAATAGATCATGATGCTTTCAACATCTCATTTCAATGAGGGTTTGTGGAACTTGGATCCTAACTAGTTAATTATCTAATCTTTATTATGGTGTGTAACTAGAGTGTAACTCAAAAAATAATAAGCCTCCAAAATATAATTAGCCTCTAAGAGAGGATAGATAACCATTAAGGGAAAAAAAATGTTGCAATAAAGAGTGGTGTTCTCCAAGTTTTCATAATACAGGAGAAAAAAGTTATGGTAGATAGAATATCCATCTTTAAAAAAATTAAGATTTCAAACTCTAAGAATGTGATGACTAAAATGATCAAGAAAAGTGAATCAATACTTTTTTTCAAATCCAAACTTATGGTTTAGGATAAAGGAATTATTCTAAAATATTATACCAATTTTACAAACGTGGTTCAATTTTTTAAGTGTTTTTGAATTAAAGGGAATGATGGTCTTAGTGAAGGATGAATTCTATATACAAAAGCTAACATTTCTAATGTCTCAATAACTGCATAATATTATATAGTTTTCTATAGATGGTGGAGTAAATTTACTTAAAATCATTGAACTTTTACATTAAAATGGTTGTGCTAGCTAGGTTCTCCACCAATGTATATGAAACATCACAAGAAAATCTTAAAAGCCCAATAAAGTCATGTAACATTAGAACAAGTGAAGAAATCATTGACATTTCTATTTAATCCAAAGATGTTTAAGTGATACTCCATGAAAATTTAATATATATTAGAATATCAATAATTGGAGCTACGAAAATGATAAAATATTAATTAAATCTTTAGAGAGCATCACTAATTCATGAAAAGTTAGAAAAATAATGAAAGATTTGAATGTTGTTCATTCTATAATTGCCTTAACTTTTGCAAGGTCAAGCAAGCTTAAGAATATAACATTTTTTCATTAAAAAAAAAATTTAAAGGCTTACATAAAGTTCATCACACCTTAAAATTTTTTAAATAAGTCTAAGATGGTCCAATTATGATTTTTTATCTTAGTGATAAATTATGATATCATAAAAAAAAAATCAAGAATTATCTAGTGAATGGCCTAAGCACTATACGATGAGTTATAAATAAACAAAGAAGTAGGTGAATTAGATTTATCTTTTAGTTTTGAAATTAATACCTTTGGAATAGTTAGAAATTAATTTTCTTCATGAAAGTAATTCAAAAAATATCACAAAAATAAAATAGTAAAGTGTACAAAGAATGTCAACATGGCAGAATAACTTGTATATGGTTCAGCTTGTAAGTGTATGTCCACATCTAGGTGCAAATATTCACATAAGCTTCCTGCAAAAAAAAAATATTATTAATATTCCTTTGCTCTACACAAGTAGATAAGCCCTGACTTTTTCCTTCTTTTAGGAGAATCGAACCCTTCATTGTAGTTGTAGATTATGGTATCACTCTAAGTCCTTGTCAAAGTAACACATCTATGTCTTTGCCAATAGTCCACGAAATAAAAAAACTATACAATATTAATAAAAAGAAAAGTACAAGACACGAACAATCAAAGATATGGATATAAATTTACATAGTAAAGTTGAGCACAAAGAAGTAAAGATTAAAGATATAATCATTTTCTATGCATGCATTTTTGTTTTTCTAAACTATTCTTCTATTTGAAAATTATGATAAAACAAATATTTTTCTATAAATGAAGCTTGGTGGCTAAAGTTTTTGTTAGCTTATTCCTTAGGGTTAGATCATTGAAAAGCATTGTGTTTTGATCCATTCTAAGAAGTAATCTATGAATGTAAATTAGAATTTCAAAATTTTTATAAAAAAATGTTAAATTTTTTTATAAATCTGTATTAAAATGAGTTATTTATACAAAAATATGATTTTTTTTTATATTTAAATTTAGGAGCATTTACATATGTAGCACAAAATTCTTATATGTACATATCTCACTACTAAACTTTCATACTTGATAGGGTTTATAATAGCCATAAAGGATTTGTGAAGTTCCATTAATGGAATCCCATAAACAATTCATTTAATAAACCAAAATGCTTTGTCTTGTACAGAGCAAATGTAATAGTTTACGGGGGATGTCAGCTAATTGTGGAGGCTTATAAAGGTTTGTAGGTGTCATAAATAAACTTTCAAACTTTTTATTTAAAAATATTTATCACTTATTTCTAAGATCTCGATCTTGGTTTCTCTTAAAAACATCCTATTTAATTTATTGAAATTAAAATTCACCAAAAAATGTACATAATGTAGTTTAATGTTAGGAATGGTAGAAAATATTTATAGTTATTAATTCCCTCATAACTTAAAGTAAATAATATCTTAACATGTAAACACATAGGAATTGGATGGTACGTACGTAATTGCTCCAACAAGAAATACATCTATTTTTGCATATATAATGTGGCATATATGTAAAAATTAAAGTTTAGGTGTTACTCATGTAAATGTATAAGAATTGAATGTATGTATGTAAATCTTCCTTTTCTTCGTTTACTACTGTGTTAGAAGAGCTAAAGGGGCACAAATTGCAGGTTGTTGGTGCTAAAGAATATGAAACTTTAGTCATACCTACACTTGTTATAGTTGTAAATATCAACAGGGGCAGACGAAGGGAAGATTATTTGCAGTAAGTTCTCCCTATTTATAGCTGCAGCATTTTTCATGGTATCTTTCGGTTCAACTGTAAAGCTATCCCTTATAAATGCTTTCAAGGCAATGATTTGAGAAAAGATTTAGCATTCTTCACATCTCAAATATGATACTTGTCATTGGGAACATAGTGTTCCATGCCACCTTACAGCATGTGTGAGTTCGCATCATCAATCAATTTTTTTTAATCACACTGCCCCTTCCTCCAATTCAACCTGCAAATTAATAAGGGTAGCCTTTTAAATAGCTTCAATTAATGATCTAATGCTGCTAGTTTCATTCTGAATTTGGTGAATAGTTGTCTTTCTATTGCATGACCTGTATTCATACTGGTACTGGATGTGTTCTAGATGTCATATTTTTTATGGTTCACAGTTATGTGGTTTTAGTAGTATGCTTTCTAGATGCGCTGTGCTTGAATTATTTGGTGAGTGGGTTAGTTATGTATATAATAGGCTTAAACAAGCAATATTAGGATGCACCTAGCACCTCTTTGGATAAATTGAATTTGTGGATAGATGTTGCACATCATAGCATGATAAATATGGCAATAACCTGTTAATCTTAAGTTACAATTCTGAACTTCACATGTTAATTTTAAGGAGTGTCTTATATTTTCCTTTCAAGCTCTTACTATGACTTGTGTGCTTTTATAAATGTCAAAATATACCTATTTTTCTTCCATTTTTGTCATGGAAGTTATTGAAATGGATTTCATTGTTTTAATACCTTCAATGAGTGCTAGGTTTTCGAAGAGTAAATTCATGTGATTATAGCATGATAATCATGGCAATATTAGGATGGATCCAGCCTGTAGATGGAATTTATGGATAGTAATTACACATCAAAGCATGATAAACCTAAGAATTTTTGGTTAATCTATGCGAGCAATATTTGTATGCATTTAGCACCTCATACTGCATTCTTGGATAGCAGTTGCACATCAAAATATGACAAACATGGCAATGAGATTTTTTATCTCTCTCATTTCCATCTAACAATTTTTATCTTCTGTTAGGATTTATTTTGTTTCATGGAATTAAAAAATGTTTTGAAAATAATGATGAATTTGTTAGGTTATGTCATTTGATTGGATGTATTCAGAAATACATATTGGTTAACTCTATAAATACCTTTCACATTGAACAAAGGTGAATCTAATTCAGTGTGTCCTGTCCGTCAACAAATTTATGCAATATTCTCCCTGCTAGCTTCTTCTGACTTTATACAGAGACCTAACAGTAAATGCTCCATGTTGGCTTCTTCAGACTTTTCTATGTCCCACTGTTTTCTTTGATCTACAGTCTCATGGATATATCCCCTCTTTAAGGTCAGCGTAGCCTAACAAGAGTATAAGACACCCTTTCCAAAGGCTCACTTGTGTATATATATAGCACAGGAAACAATCCCTTTTACATAGTCCTCAGTCTGCTGCACCAAGAAAGAAGAAAGTAAAACATCAGTAAGAAAAAATATATTTCAGAAATCTCTTTCTGCTCATCAATTGGTTCAAGGAGAGCGAATTGAAAACAAGTGCCATGGGAATATGTCCTTGTTGTGAAAAGGAAGGAGTTAAGAAAGGTCCATGGACACCAGAAAAGGATATAATCCTTGTATCTTACATACAAGAGCATGGCCCTGGACATTGGAGAGCTGTTCCAACAAATACCGGTAATATATATAGTTTTTCTCTTCATTTTTTACTTAATTTCTTCTAATTAGATCTTGCAGTTCAATCTCGGTTTCTAAAATTGTAATTGCAGGACAAGATCTGATTTTAGTGTAATTACTGGACAAAATTGTAATCACAGGTCATACTACACCCCTTCATTTGTTTTTTGTAGCGAATGTTGCATTCATGAGAATTTGAACATGAATCAGCTCTAGAACTTAAAGAAAAACTACCGGTTTCACTTACCTTTGACCTGCAAACAATTTCAGTTCTTAAATTGATGTGTTCTCAGGTCATACTACACCCCTTCATTTGTTTTTTTGGAAGATTTACATACATACAACGGAATTCCTATGTATTTACATATTTAACACATAAACTTTAATTTTTAGATGTATACAACCTTAATTATGCATAAAAAGGTAAGTTTCACTTTTTAGAAGCAAAAGTAATGGTTTATATGGAAGTAGTAATTGCACGTTTATAGGATTTTTAGATTTAATATTGAAGTATTATATCTTCTAAACTAATAAACTTTATGGTGGTTGCACCTGGTAGTATTTCCCTAGTTTGAAATTTGTATGTCATACTTAACATCGATTGTATGTAAAACACTTGCACTTTAACATCGATTGTATGTAAAATATCTCTTATCAGATGGCTGGAGCAAAACAAAATATATATTTCAAAAATAAATTAAGTGCAATTTTTAAGATATAAAATTATTAACAATTAGTGATTAATTAATTAATTTCAAATTAATCATAACTAAACAAATTTATATAATGTTATTTATTGACCAATTAACTAATTTATAAATATATTTTCATTTTCTTATTTATTTGATATAAATATAAATTTTCTTAATTATTAAAACTACTTAATTATTTATTAAAGTCAATTTATTGCTTAAAAAATAATTTGTTTAATATAAAAATTATTTTATATTCCTGTTAAACAGCTTTAAATCATTTTTACAGAAACAACCGCTTCTTAATTATTCTCACACAACTTCAACAGATAGACAATTAGGGTTTAGGGTTTCAATTATAATTATAAACCCTAAACCCTATAATTATAGCTTATATATTCATGCTCATCATCTTCAATATTTTAACCTCGAAACTCTTACAAATGAAGCAAAATCAAATTAATTAATTTCAAACTTATGAAGGGCCCAAATCATAAAAATTGGAATATAACATGCATGCCATTAAGAAAATAAATATCAAGGGCTCAAAATTATCAAGAGAATAAAGCTATTTCATTTAATGATGACCATCTTTCACTAGAGAAATACTTAACAAGTCGATCAAAGGACAAGACATCATGACTTCCTTTGATACAAAGCATGGACGTTCACCGAATTTATTTTAACAGTTGTGTTCGTGAAACAGGAAAGACGAGCTATGACCTGAAATGACAAAAATTTGCCGTTCTTGTGAAAGAGCTTCAGCCGTGGTTTTCCCAGATGATAATTTTTGCAGAGATCAGCGTTCGCTCCAACCAAACCTAAAACCTATATTCAATTATCACTCTATAGAAGAATTGTCTAAATTGGGTAAGACAGTTAAATAGAATTAAGCTACTCTTCGGCCTTGATCTTCCTCTTCTTTGATTTCTTCTCTCCATGTGACTGAGCAGAACCAGTGGCAGTACTGTTCATCTGGCTTTCAGGTTCAGCCCGTCCAATAGATCTCATAGACGTCGATGCAGGTGTGCGGTCCTCGTGTTTCTTTTTCCGAGAGTGTTGCTGGGGAGTTTCCAATATTCCCTGTCCAATACTGTGGCAAGAGGTTAATGTCTCGCGGGAAGATCTATCAGTTACAGGTTGGCTTCCATGGCTTCCATGCCTGTGTATGGTCGGGAGATGGGACAATGCTTTCATCTTCGAACCTGAGAAAATGATAAAATGTCTTTTTAAGTTTGAATATCATATGTAAAAATGTGCCAAAGCACTAAAATATTTCATAAAAAATATCTTGAACTTATCATAAGGCAGATAATCAAATTGATATTCATTCTCAGATTTCCTCAGCTCAAAAAATGTTGTACACATTGGGAACTTCATTGGGATAACTTTTTTGCCCAATCCTCATCCTCAACTAAAGTGTAAAGGTTCATTTCAGGTTGAAGTTAGCAGTTGAATACATGGTTGACATTTTAGGGAAAATTAAATAGGAAAAGTTATATGTTAATAACTTAAAAAATAGAATGGCAAGCAGATTCATAAAACACCAGAAAGCAATTATACCATATTTTTAGAATCAGCTAAAACTACTCCTCGTCTTACCTTCAAGTCTCAAGTTGGGATTGCTAAAACTGCCCTTATCAAATTCACCGGGTTCCGGATAGCGAACTAAACAAACACGCCGAGAAATCTTCCCAACTACATCACATGATGAACATAAAACAGGAACAGTAAGTGAGAAATATATCTTTACATGAATGATAATATAAAAGTCAACAGAAACCATTACTAGCACTATACAGCTGATGTGTTCTTTAGCATCCAATAAAAAGCTAAGGATGTCACGATTTAGAGGACAAAAAACAATCTCTCTTCAAATTAAAATACAAATAATAATATCTGGGATTTTTGCTAAGAATAATAATTATGTTCCAAACTCTACACTAGTGCTTAAAACTGTGCAACAAAAGATATGCTGTAGCGTTTTTAAAATAATTAGCGATGTTGCGCCTGCATGCGCCTCATATGACTCGCTATGTGAAGCACAAGCCTCACATAACATGAGGAGTTAGTTATTGCGAGACACGCACAATTCAAATTAGGCCTCCTTTTTTATACAAATGTTAGAAAATTGAATCAATAAACCTATTATTAAGTAATTCTTATCCCTCACGTTCACAATATACCCAAAACCGAGTCAAGTGCTTCTCACAAGCATTCCCTTTTCTGGTCCTAAAATTGGCACAGCCTCCTTTCTTGTCGTTTCCACCGCCTTTGCAAGTTCTCTTCTTCCACTAGGAACTCATCTTAATTCACATTTCTCTTTCTTCCGATGACAGTCCCTAAATTCTAAATTTTTTATTTCCTTCTAATTTCACTGCTTTTCTATTTAGAGATTCTTATCCATTTGAAATTAGCATGTTTCAATTTTAAATAAAAATTTCTTCTGTTTAAGCAATCTAGGATTTTTAATGTATAAATACAACAACAACAACAAAGCCTTAATCCCACTACGTGGGGTCGGCTGCATGAATCATTTCTCTCCATTGTGTCCTATTTAGTGTCATATTTCCATTTAGTTCTAATAAATTAAGATCATTTTTTATACAATAAGTTCAAGTTTTCCTAAGTCTACCTCTGTCTTTCTTAACATAAGTCGAATCTTAAACATCTACTCTCCTAATCAAATCCTCAGATGGTCGACGTTTAATGTGACCAAACCATCTAAGACGACTCTCTCTAATTTTGTGCGTCGCTGGAGCTACACCAACCCTATCACGAATATATTCATTTCGCATTTTGTCTCTAAATGTAAAGCCACTCATCCACCAAATCACTCACATCTCGACAACACTTAACTTAGTATTAAGCTTTTCTTTTAAAAGTCAACATTCAATGTCATAAAGCATTGCATTTCTCACCACCCTCTTATAAAATTTTCCTTTCAGTCTAAGCAGTACTTTTCTATCACACAAAAGACCCGAAGCATTCCTCCACTTCAACCAACCAACTTGAATTCTACCATTAACATCATCATCTATATCACCATCACTTTGAACAACAGACCTGAGATAACTAAATCGTTCACACCTTTTAATAATTTGATCATCCAAAGTTACACTTCTGTCACTAGAGCTATTACTACTAAAATTATATTCCATGTATTTAATTTTAATTCTACTCAAATGAAGGCCTTTAGACTCCAATGTAGACCTCCATAATTCAAGTTTTTTCTGTGTTTTTTCTCTCGTCTTATCTACGAGAAGGATATCATCAGCAAAAAGCATACACCAAGGTACATCCTCCTGTAAATATGTCCACTAAGACCATCCATAACTAAAGCAAAAAGAAATAGGCTTAGAACTGATCCCTGATGTAATCCAACAAAAATAGGAAAATATTTGGTCCATCCTCCTTCGATTAGAACACAAGTAACAGCTCTAGTATACATATCTCTAATGACTTGAATATAAGTCATATCAACACCTTTCTTTTCAAGAACGTTCCAAAGGACATCTCTTGGAACCTTATCATAAGATTTTTCTAAATCAATAAAAATCAAATATATATCCTCCTTATTATCTCTGAACTTCTCCATCAAACCTCTCAATAAATGTATAGCTTCCATGGTAGACCTGTCCGGCATAAAACCAATTTGATTATGAGAAATCTTTGTAATACATCTTACCCTATGTTCAATTACCCTCTCCCATAATTTTAAAGTATGTCACATCAACTTAATTTCTCTATAATTTGCACACTCTTGTGCATCCCCTTTACTCTTAAAAAATGGGGACTAAAATACTCTTTCTCCACTCCTGACATCTTTTTAATTTTTAAAATAATATTAAGAAGTTTAGTAAGCCAAGAAACTCCCAAATCTCCAAAATATTTCCACACTTCAATTGGGATATCATCAAGTCTTCAATTGGGACAATTGGGATATCATCAAGTCCCATAGATTTTTCACCCTTGGTTTTCTTTAAAGCCTCTTCAATTTCTTTTTTACTAAGGCGACAATAAAAATGAAACGTTTAATTATTATGAACGATATTGATATCACTAAAGTTGATCGTATTTTCAGAAAAATAACTCACCAACCTATGTTGAATATATTTTTCTATAAAAAGTATTTTTTTTATTTTCATCTTTAGTACACTTTACTTGGGTTAAATCTTTACTTTTCTTTTCTCTTTGTTTGGCTACTTTATACAATTATTTTTTACTCTACTTAGTATATAATCTATCATAAAGATCACTTAAAGCGGAATTTTTAGTGTCACAGATTGTTCTTTTAGACTCCCTGTGAACCATTTGATATTTTTTTAAATTCTCTAAGTTTTTACAATTACAAAAATTTTTATAACATAACTTCTTATATTTTATCTTTTCTTGCACATTATTATTCCACCACTAACTATTTTATTTATAAAAACTTTTCATTTTGATTCTCCAAGTATATCTTTTGTTACTTGTTTAATAGTGTTTATTACTTCATCCCACATAGCATTTGTTTTTTCATGAACATCCCAAATTTTGAAATCTTGAATTTTACTCATAAAAATAATTTATTAGTGTGTTTTAGGTTCCTCCATCTAATTCTACGATGATGAGTCCTAGCATTCTTTATTTTATAACTTTTCACTTTAAAATTTAGAACTAATAATCGATGTTGAGTACTTAAATCCTCACTTCGAATGATCTTACAATCCTTACAATCTCGACGATCTCATCTTCTCATAAGAAAATAATCAATTTGTGTTTTATTAGATCCATTCTTATAAGCAATAAGATACTCATGTCTTTTCTTGAATAAAGTATTAGTAATAACAAAACCATACGCTAAAGCAAAATCTAAAATGACTCTACCTTCTTCAATCACTCCAAAACTGTAGCCACCATGAATATTTTTAAAATCTTCTACCACTCTACCGACATGTCCATTTAAATCTCCTCCAATAAAAATTATTTCTTCATGAAGTATCATTTGTATTAAGCCCTCTAAGTCATTCCAAAATTTAACTTTAGTCCCTCTATCTAAACCTACTTGAGGAGTATAAGCACTTATAAAATTAAAAAAATTAAAAATCTTAGTATCAACAATAATAATCTTAAGAACCATAATTCTATCACCAACTCAAATTCAGAATCATAAAATATTTTCAAAAGCATGATGTTTCCTAAAAGATATTAAACTAGTCATCAAAAGAGTTGTTATCATCACCATAAGTCAAAAAGTTCTCATTTCCTTCATCAACAACATCATTATCTCATAAATCATTATATTCTTCATCACCCTCATTATCTTCATATTCAATTGCAATAATGTTGAGCGACTTAGATGATTCATTCTCTTTGCTTTTAGATTGCTCTTGAACAATATAGTTTCTTTCATAAATACCAGCGGCAACGTTATTCCATGTCAATTCTTCCTCACTAATAACCAACTCATTATCTTCATCTAATTAATCATCTATTTCTATTGTTAACCTCTCATTAGAATAATTAATATTATTTAAATAAATAGGATCAACGTCACGATAGTTGCATCTATGAATCAACGCCCTGTTATATTTTACATAAACTAAAGCTTTAAGGCAATCATGATCCCTTCAATTTATGCAGCTGTATTAAAAATCATTAAAATTATTAATCTATAAAATTAATAATCAATGAACAATTTTTATTTTATACTCGCGTGTTCAAATATACTCCAATTATGTTTGCATCCAGATGAATTACAAATTAGACTAAGCACTTTAACCACACAACTTTATAAGTGTGAAGCTCATTGGCCATATACGAGCAACTGCAAGGAGGTAGATTTTCCCGAGCTCTGCTAGGGCTCCAATTCCCTTTTCTCCCCTTCTTTCTTGTGAAACTCTAATTGTTTAACAAGCTCAGATCCCCTTCTCTGTTCTCCCTTGCTGGGGATTCTAGCCCTTCGTACCCCATGGATACCTCTCCTTTTCCTCCTCTCGCTTCATCGGGTCCTTCCTCTATTCTTGGACCGGGACTATTGCCTGATTAGAAAAATCTAATTTCTTCCCATTTCTCTCTCAAATCTAACTTTAATGTCACCTTTATTTCGTGTTATGAAGAGAAAATATCTTTCTCTTATGAGGAGGTGAACGAAGGCTCGTTGCAGTTAAGGCTTGCGTTGGTTGGTTATGCTCTCGGTAAAAGGTGCTTTTACGATAAGCTTCATTCTCAAAATTTGAAACCTGAAGGGTACCGTGGATCTACTCTCTCTTAATGAAGGGGTGAAGGGTTTTTTTTTTCTTTTTAATTTCAATAGTGAGGAAGATAAGGACATAGTTTTATCCGGGACACTTTGTTATATTAATGACCGGCCATTTTTCTTTAAGCCTTGGACTCATGACTTCAAACATATCAAAGAAGATTTTCAAGAAGTGCTTTATTAGATAAAGCTTCCTAGCTTCCCTCTTTGTTGTTGGTCTGAGAAAATTTCCAAAGTTGTTAGCAAGATAGGTATTCCTCTTACAGTAGACCGCTAAAGCCTCCCGTCTTACTTTCGCTAGGAATTATGTCCAGATTAATGTGAACTCTGCTCTTCCAGATCATATTACTCTGAATACAAAAGGAAAGAAATTATCCAGGATAATATCTATGAATGGAAACCCTTTGTCTGTAAGAGTTCTGAGTGTTTTGGTCATGGATTTGATTATTGTCCCAAGGATCCAAACTATAAACCACTTGTTCCAATTAAGCCTCAGAGGGGAAGCAATTTAAAAGGAGCCAAATCTTCTTCCAAGTTAAAAAGAAGTGTGAGCAGGAATCTCCTGGAACAGTTACCTCTTCTATACCTACTCCTGATTTTAACCTCACTATTATTTCTCCTGCTCATAGCTCTAAATCAATGGCTGATGATTCTATCAGACAGAAATAGTTTTAATATTTTAGCAAATAATGATTTTCATTCTTTACTGCAAAGAGTTGATCCTCATTTTTCATTGCCACAGAGTTTAAATGATGTCCTGCAGCCTGATATAAATGAGAATATGTCTTCATATTCTTTGCCTTCCCATTCTAAAGGAAAGAAAGACGGATCAAAAGAAGCTATTCCTCCTTCAAGATAGGCTCTTTCTGAGTCTCCTATTATTTTGGTTTTCTTAATGTTTTTGAGGTTTTAATAGTGATGCAAGCATCTTTGATGATTGTAGGCAATTGATCAAAGAATTTAATCTCGATCTCATATGTATTGTTGAAACTAAATTATCCCTTGATTCTATTTCGGGCCATTTTCAAAGGAATTTAATCTCTTTTTAATGGAAAAGAGTATGGATTGTTTCCATTTGGTTGATAATGGAAGAATATGGCTCAAGTAGAACCCTAATTCCATTGAATTTTCTGTGTTAGAGATCCATGCTCGGTTCATTCATGAATTAATTAATTTCTCCTCCTTCGTTAAATTTTTTGCAACCTTTATCCATGGGCATAACAGTGCAGTTAGAAGACTTCTATGGTCTTCTCTGATTTCTTTAACAAACAATATTCAGGATGTTTGGGTTGTGATGGTTGATTTCAATTGTATAAAGGAAGCTAAAGAGAAACTGGGTGGTTCAGCCTCTACTCTATAAATTTTCTGATTTTACAAATTGTATTTTCAACTCAAGTCTTATTGATCTTCCCAATTCGGGTCTCTCTTATAGTTAACAAACAAGTTGATTCTCCCATTAGACGTTTGTTGGATAGAGCATTTTGTAATGATATGTGGATGGCTAAAGTTTCTTCTACTTATTTCAGAGTTTTGGAACCTTTATCCTCTGATTACGCTCCTATTGTTATCAATTTTGGAAGTCTACATGAACTCCAACGTAGATTTATTTTCAAAATTTTTGGTGTGAGTGCTCTAGTTTCTTTTATTTAGTGGAAAATGTTTTGGGCTAATAAAGTTGAGGGGATCCTCTTTTCTCTCTTTGTAACAAATTGTGGAATGTCATAAGTAGCTTAGAAAAATTGGAATTGGTTTTCTTACAATAATCTTCACTAACATCTCGTCTTAAACTTGGGCAAAAAGAGATTTACTCTCGGTTGGAATGTCATCCATCAGACATTAATTTGATCTCCGAAGCTGTGATTATTCATTCTCAGCTAATTGGAGCCCTTCATTGTGAATATAAATGAATAAAATAGAGAGCAAAGTTTTTTTTTTATGTCTAAAAGTGAGGATAATATCAAATTCCTATTAAAAAAAAAAAAGATATGCAGATTTAGAATCATATAAAAGAAACTCATGCCAATGGAGTGTGCTTTAATACTCAAGAAGAGATTTCTAAGGATGTCATTTTCTACTACTTTGATCTTTTTAATAACTCTTATATTTGGAATAATGCTGATGGTTTTCCAGTTACTAGGTCTCTTGAGAATGTTTTAGATTATGATCTTATTAAAATTTTTCAAATTTTGAAGTTAAAAATGCCTTCTTCTCCGTTGGATCTCATAAAACTCGGGGACCGGATGGTTTTACTTCAAAATTCTTTAAAAAACCTGTTTTATTATAGGGAGTGACTGTATTTCTGCAGTAAAACATTTCTTTTAATCTTCCAAGCTCCCTTTTAGAAAAAATCATACAGCTATCACTTTGATCCATAAACATAATCAAGTTCATATTTTTACTGATTTCAAACCTAAATCCTTATGTAATACTGTTTATAAAATCATCTAAGCTTCTAGCAAATAAACTTAAAAAGTATTATCATCCTTAATTAATTCGACCCAAGTTGCCTTAATAGAAGGTAGAGACATTGTAGAGAATATCATTCTAGCACATTAGCTTTTGTGTTAAAATTAATATAAGAAAGATTTTGATAAGGTAAATCGACAATTGTTATTGATAGACTGTTTAAGATGGGTTTCCTTCAAAATACATTCAATGGATTAGATGATGTATATTAAAAGTTCATTTTCCAGTCATTGTGAATAATGAACTGAAGGGTTTCTTCCCTTCTACTTCTGGATTGAGACAAAATGTTCTTTCATCACCTTATATTTTCTCTATTGATGCTAAATATACTGAATTGAGTATTCATAATTCCATTTTAAGGATACCTGATTTCATGCCTCACATATATTGATGAATTATTGATTTTAGGGAGAACAGATTGATGTTCTATGAATACTCTTATGGGGTATATTTAACACTTTTTATAAAGCTTCTAATTTGAATATTAACAACTGTAAAGATGCAATCTGTTTTTCTAAATTAGTGAATTCTGATTTACATAATCAATTATGTGATTTATTGTGGCTTTTCTCTCAAAGCATTGCCTTGGAACAGCTTAGGAGCGATTATTAAAGCTTCACAACTTCTTTCCTCTAACTGAACTGTCGAATGGCTGGAAGCATAGATATTTGTCTTTGGTTGGTAGGCTTCAATTTATAATATCTTCTACATGGAGTTATATTATTATTGGCCAAGATCTATGTTGGTACCTAAAAGCATAAGAAAGAAAATTTCATCCTGGTGTAACAAGCTTCTCAACAACAATGGGTCAAATTCAAAGTTATTTTGCGATTATGGGTTTCTACTACAAAAGCCTAAACATTGTAGTGGTCTTGGATTGACTAGTAATATTAGAATGATGTGCAAACCCAACTTGTTTGGAGACATTTTAATTCTAACTCATTATGGGCCAATTGGTGCATTAATCACTATGATTTTTTATGAGTACAGCATAGATGTCGCATTTCTTTTCGGAAAGAATTATGCAGGGTGGCACACAAAATTAAGAATTCCTTGAAGTTTTATATTACAAATAACTATAATGTGCTATTCTTCTTTGACCCTTCGCTAAATTGGTCATCCCTTTTGGTTGGGAAATTTTTGGAATGCCATTTTTAAGTGGTTTCATGCGTCTCCTTTCACCAAAATAAGCGTTGTTCTTACTGGAGTTTGGAATTTTTCTGATATGGGTAGCATTCCAGATGTTTGTTTAAATGATATTCGCAATACTTCTATCATGGATAGTAATATTTCTTGTTACTGAAAGGGGTTAAACTTCTATTCTCATAAGGTTTTTATAAAGCTCCTAATGAAGATCATCCTGCAGTAAATTGGTGCAATCATGTTTGGTATAAGAGAGCTGTTAAGGCTTGGAAAATTTTGCATAATAGTTAGAAAACTTGTGAATTGTCAGAGGCACTTTGAAAAATAATATTTGTGTTCTCTGTTATAATAACTCTGAGACACATAATCATCTATTTTTTAGTGTAATTTTGCTCATTCCCGGCTTAAAAGATGTGTTCCAAATGGAAATTTCATATTACTAGGTGGGAGTATGCAACACATCTTATCTTTTGTGGATTCTTTCAAGCTAAGGATTAGTAAAAACTTTTTCTTACTTGTTGTCCATATTACAGCTTTTTATATTTGGAAAGAGAGAAATAATAGAATTTTTAGGAATTCTGTTTTGAATTTGGAAGCTTTGATTTAGGAGATACATTAGGTTATTAAGTATAAGAGTAAAATATGGACGCATAAAGTTAATATTCCTTCTTTTATAAAGTATTTTGTATAAACTTTAGCTTCTTTCTTTGCTCTTTCTTTTGAAGTTGTTTCTCCTAATGTTGATTCACTATATCTGGATGATTTTTTGAAGATGGCGCTTTATGTTTTCTTTTGGTTGGATGGTCTAGGTGTTTGAAGATTTATCTTGGCCCTGGGTATTTTATTATCAGAATTTGCTGATATTCACAGATACTTCATTTTGATCTTACTGATATGAACAGATTTTGCACTAGAGTGATGATTTCCAAAGATGGATTAAAGACTTAACTGATTTAGATTTGCTTTAAATCTTCATGATTTTAAAGATTTAATTTCTCTTCCTAGATGAAGTCCTTAAATTTTGTGGGTGGGATTTTTCTGAGATCTCCTGATTTTTTCTTAAGCTGAGAATGCTACTATGATCCTCTGAGCTCTTTCTTTTGTTGGTTTGCATTTTGGAGATACTAGGACTGCATTATTGGCTTGGCGAACTACTTTTGCTCTTTTTATTTGGAAGATTATGATTCAACCGGGATATCTTTTATTGGTTCGCATTTTGGAGTTGACTCTGCATTTTTCAATTTGTAGTTGCAATGGACTTCTCTGTATTTTTCAGTTTCGATGATGTTGATTCAGAATTATATGCTCGAATACTTGGGAGCATTTCATCGGAGGTTGAGTTTCAGCTATTATGTTGGTTTTCTGTTTTGTAACTGTTTTGTTTTACTTGTGTATGTTATTGTCTGCTTAATTTTGGTGTTAGATGGTGTCTTGTAATGGCTTTTGTTTGCAATTTCTGAAGTGTTACCTAGTATTCTTTTATTTCATACTAATAAAAGCTAGGTGAGGCACTCACCTTTTTGCAAAAAAACAAACAAACAAAGTATTTAATTACATTCATTGTTATTTAAATATTAATTTATTATTAAAGACTAATCACAATTTTACTAAAATCATTTTAACTAGTGCTCGAGTGGTTGTTTGTTTTACAATTAGAGGGATACCAAATAGTCCATCTCTAATATAGATAATTAAGTCATTACTAATCCTATCTTCACCTACATCCTTAACTAATTATATAATGCATGCATACAATCCAAAAAATATTTCTTTATCTTTTGAAATATAAGGGTTATTGAAAAAATATTCAGGAATTAAAAAATATGTTGCATGTTGGTTGCATGCAAAGGTCGATGGAATTATACTTCTCATCTTCTATCAATAATTTTAAAAATCCGCTCATACTTTATCACTGTTGGTAACACTAATAGTAATGACTTTATTAACCCTATTCATCGCGTCATATATATATAACACATTAGAGGCTTTTTTTAACATCAACCAATCCAAGGATTTTCATAGAGGTCCATCAACTTTGAGGCATATACTGCAGTGTTTCAAAAAGATTGCTTCAAAATAGTTTGTTGTGTTTGTTTTGCCTTAGCCTCTCTTGAATAAAGCCCAACACAAAGTTCTCACATGCGATTATTACAACATTAAAATGTCAAGAAAGTATTGACAAACCGAGACTTAGACGGCTTGACAAGTGATTCTTGATGTGTACATCTTTAAATAAATGAAACTACGTGAACTACAACCTCCTCAAAACATTATTTTGGTCTAAAAATATCTTTTAATTATTATAACCAAGAAATGAGTAGCACAGTAAGTTCAGTACAAACGTGGATATTATCCATCAATGACTTTCTTATAATAATATCACAAAACATTCAACAATCAACATTTAACATATTAAAAAAAATAACTAAAATCATATAAAAATGTGTTCGGTCAGTAAACTATAAGAATATTCCCAAAAGCATTATCAGCAATCACTTGAATAAAACAATACGGTTCACTCTTCTCGATAAACTTATTTAACAATTCAAACATTTTCAACCCATTCTTTGAATAAAAAATAACAACAACGGACTCTATGCATGTGATTCCTCCTGGGCAATTCGCCAATAAGTTAACCAAACATTTTTCATATGAGATATCCAACCGTCAGCCATAATAGAACAATCATACTTAAGACAATTTTCTTTATGAAATTGCAATAGTTGTTGCGTGTCGTATCTTTTTTCTCAAATATGAAACATACATCTTATGATAACTAGATAGTTTCATCCCAAGATCAAATTAGCAAAATAGTTTCTGAAATATGCATCTTATGCCGGTGCTTCAATTCAAGAATAATGAGCTTTTTTGACAGCCCTACATATAATACTAGTACTCACTTAATGGAACATTTTAACATTCAGAAAATTTCAAAGTGATTCTTTTTTATTCCAGTCTCATAATAAAGTAAGCGGTATTTATTCAAACAAGCTAGATCATGGTACACCATTTTTTATTGAGAAGGCAACCCCCATAATTTCCTCATAAAACATTTAAAATAAAATGATAGCTTCACAGGTCAAACACTAATGGCATGAGAAATTAAATAATTCTTTAAAAAGATGTTACCTATATAATAGATCCAAAATAAATGTTGTAAGTGAAAATTCAGCAAGTGAACATTTGACAAATTATAAATAATGTCAAACTAAGCAAAACAAAAGGAAAACGCATACCAACTTTTGAATCTGAACTAGAGGGAAGGAAAACAGTTGCATCAGGTTCCTGAGCGCCAAAACTAACCACTTCATAAGATTTCCCTACCAAACCAATAAAATCCATGATGAAAAGTTAGTACAGAGAAAAATTAAGAGGGCATGAGAAAGCAGCTACAGCACAAGCCTTCCATCTCACCAGATGAATTATCAAAGCTTGCAAGCTTTCCATCCCTGTGAAGTTTTAGAGAAAGCTCCTTCCCATGGAAATCAGAAGGCTGTAACTGCAGTTATACCAATCCATAAATAAATACAGGTTAAGAAAAAGGTGTGTCATGTGAGAAAAAGAAATCAGAAGCTCAAAGAAAAAAAAAACCTGATTAATTGGCCATTGAATAAGCCAAAGTTCTGTGGAATGAGATAAGGAAATTGGAAGGATTGGGACTCTATTGTCCTCATCAAAATCTGGCCCAGATTTGTACCTGAAATAAAAATTCGTGTTATAAATAAAACTAAATAAAAAAAATTAAATATAGATATAGAAGACCTAAAAATAAATGAAAATAATAATAATAATAATAACAACAAGAGGAGGCTTATTCTATAGAAGTTCATACCTGTTATCTGAATCATTATTTGCCATATGTTACTGAAAGAATGTAGTATCCTTCTGCCATAAAAGAAAAGGTAAGGACCAAAAGCAGTTTAGTAAAAAAATTGTGTAAATCAACATATACTAGAAAGTGCCCTCGGCAGAATGCAAAATAAACAGAAACGGAAAAATAAAATGAATTTTAAATGACATTTTAAGTTCATATCCAACCATACTAAAAGGTTTCCTAGTTAAGAAATATGAACCAATAAACATAGATTACCAATTTATTATTTTGAGCAATGCTGGCGTCAAGGCCTAGACAAATGTGGCCTATCATCCAGTTGAAACGTCTCAAGAACTCAGGATTCCCACTGCAGTCAATGACTGGGGCTAATGTTTGTTTAGATCCTTAAATGATGGATCAAAGCTGTTACTTCTATATATTATTGCAGAAGCAGCCTTAGAGAATTTTAGGAGCACAAATTGATAGGAATGAGGCGAGCTTAATTTGCTACTGATGCAAAACTACAAGTCTACAATCATCAAATGAGAAGAATATTCAATTACAATGATCGTTTCATTAAATGTATGCAATTTTAGACATCAAATTTGAATTTAAATTTTTTTTATATTGAATTATGATTGTAATAGGTTGAGTGGGTTGGAATTTGTATTTACATGCATATGATGATATCCTAATTCATAGGCTGATGATATCCTAATTCATAGGCTGATGATATCCCATCCTTGTGGCTGGATGAGATTTCTCTGCTTCTTGAAATTTGTGGTTCTTTCTACTTCTTCAACTAGGCTTCCTCCAGCTATAATTCTCAGCTCTCTTCAAGCAAGAATCACTACAGCAGATAGTGGCTCTTCTTGCAATATTGTAGCTTCTTAGCCTATCCTTTGGTCCTTAGTAGTGATCATGTGCAAGTGATTATTGTAACTCTAACAAACCCTTGCTTGGAAGGCTTTTTGAGGGCAAACAGTCACACTACTTATAAGCTTAATGTTTTTTTACAATTTATCCTTCAATAATTTCTTTTTTGGCGATGCCTCCCATCCTACAACGTGTTTTATAAAGTTTATAAATGGGAATCTCAAGGAATGCAAAAAAACATATTTAGCCTAGATAAATTTTGCTTTTAGATGCTCCAAACACTTTTCCTATTTATGAATTATAATCCTTAATCTAGGAGAGGCAGTCTTCTTATTCAAGCATAAATTTACATGTAAGTTATTTTTCCCTCTCTTCTCTCATCATTCATCATTATAGTATGAAAGTTTTCTTTTACAACAGTTTTTTTTTTTTTTTCTTTTCTATGCACAAAATTTCAATCACTTGTGTATCTTTCATCATCTTATCTGCAGGAAAGAAAACTTGTTTACTTGTATCATAGTCTTTCTTTCATCTAAAGTTACAAATAGTTATGTTGAAATTAACAAGATGTTCCTCGAAAAGTGTTGAATGTTTGTTGCATTAATTAATTGAATCAAAATATGCATTGCATGCTACATCTGCATTACATCCTCCAGCATGAAATCTAATTATCCAAGTTTACAGTTATATCAGATCATCTAGAGCTTGATCTTTTACTATAATGGGCAATGACTCAATAAAACAAAAAAGATGAAATTTTAATTAAACTATGATAAAAATTAACTAAAACGTAACTTAAACAAAATCAATTTAAGTATCATTTGAAACAGTTTTTAAGAACCTGTAACGAAATTAAGAATAATATTACTACATTCAATATTAAGGCATAATACTATGGTACTTCTGAATTGAATGGATAAAGTAGAATAGTTATTATTGAAAGGTGCAACATGACAATTTTTTCAAAAGATGGTATTTGTCAAAAAAAATTAATATAAATGCTAAATTAGTGTTAGAGAAATGTTGATAACAAAGTATCGTTTGTTTAGGCTTATATAAAATAGAACCTTAAAAAAACAATACTTTCATTTCTTTAATATAGAGTGAACTGCACAAACAATTTAAAAGTTCTAAACAAGAAAATCATAACATGCTTGACTATTTTATTAGATTGAGAATTTTGCCGCAAGGCTTATTTTCTTGAGATCGTTTTTGTCATCAATATTATTTCACTGAAGATCTCAGACCAAAAAATTAAGCGAGCATGAAACTACGAACTAGATTTAAGCCCCGTTTGGGGCGGTTGTTTTAGCGGGTCACGGCAGAGGGCCGCGATATTTTGTCGTCTGGGAGGGCTTTCCAATCATGGCACTGCCGCCGCACAGCGAAAAGTGGGCCGCGGAAACCCCACGGCCCGCATTTATTCACAAGATTTTTACGCGCATGCCCCTATCTCGACATCGCATTCCTATTTTATGCTCTTTCAATTTCCCGTGGAGCTTCTTCTTCTTCTGCACTAACTGAAGTGTCGGAGTTCACATTATTGCGGTATCACCTCTCCCGATATTTTTTTTGAGACATTTTCATTTCTCGTTGCTTTGCACTGTGTAGACTCGGCTGTATTTTTTTGTTTTGGTGCTTCTATAAGATGATAGTTTTGGTGTGGTGTATCTTTCC
>NW_018164743.1:1745091-1817105 GCF_001263595.1 Phalaenopsis equestris
TTTCCCTAGTTTTCCTTTTTTTTGGCCTCACTGCTAGTAGCAAATATATAAAATTTCATTCCATGCAACTAAAAATTACTAGTGATATCACACAGGGCATCTTGGTGATGAGTGAAGAATATTTCCACACATTGCGAAATGAGGCAAATGAGTAGAAAGAATGAGACAATGATGTGAGTCATGTTTTTCTTTTTCTTTTTTTTGCCTCACTAATAGCAAATATGCATAATACCATTCGATGCCAATGAAATTTACTAGTGGTACCACCTGTGGCATTCTGATGAGAAGAGAAGTATATTTCTCACATACATACTGTAAAATGAGTCATAGAAAAAAAATAAAACAGTTATGTGAGCAAGGTTTCTCTTTTTTTTTTTTTTTTTGCACCACAACTAGTTGCAAATATGTATACTTTCATTCCCAGCCATTGAAATTTATTTGTGGCTTCACAGTTGGTAGCAAAGATATATAATGTGATTCGAATCCACTGAAATTTTACTAGTGGTACCACCTGTGGCAATATGATGAGAAGGAAATTATATTTCTCTAACACACACTGTGAAATGAGACAAAGAAGTAGAAAGAATGAGACGGTGATGTTAGTTATGTGGTCTCACAGCTAATAGCAAATATGCATAATACAATTTCAAGCCACTGAATTTTACTAGTAGTGCCACATGTGGCATTCTGATGAGAAGAGAAGTATATTTCACACACACACGCTGTGAAATGAGTCATAGAAAAAGAAAAAATGAGACAATTATATGAGTAATGTTTCTTTTTTTTTGCATCAAAGCTAGTTGCTAAGATGTATACTTTCATTGCCAGTCATTTAAATTTACTAGTGGACTTACAGCTAGTAGCAAATATGCATAATATCATTTCATGTCGTTGAAATTTACTAGTGATACTACCTGTGACAATCAGATGAAAATAGAAGGATATTACTCCCACACACACGTTGTGAAATGAGGCACAGAAGTAGAAAGAATAAGACAGTAATGTGAGCATTGTTGTTTTTTTTTGTCTCACAACTAGTAGCAAATATGTATATTTTCATTCTCAGCCACTGAATTTTACTAGTTGTACCACCTGTGACATTCTGATGAAAAAAAAGTATATTTATCTCACGCACGCACAATGAAACGAGTCATAGAAGAAGAAAGAATGAGACAGTTATGTGAGCTATGTTTCTCTTTTTTTTTTCATCACAGCTAGTTGCAAATATGTATATTTTCATTCACAACCATTGAAATTTACTAGTAGTCTCACAACTAGTAGCAAAGATGTATAATGTGATTCGAATCAACTGAAATTTTATTAGTGGTACCACCTGTGGCATTCTGATGATAAGAGAATTATATTTCTCACATACACACAATGTGAAACGTGGCATAAAAGAAGAAAGAATGAGTGTAATTCAATTCAAAGCTATTGAAATTTACTCGTGATATCACCTAAGGAAATGTGATGATAAAAGAAGTATATTTCTCTCTCACTCACACCGTGATAGTCGAATTGAAATGAGGCGGAGAAATGTAGCGTTGTTGTATTTTTGAATGCTCTTACTCATGCTTGTTTGCTTTTTTGCTATCATAGTAGTAAAATGGCCAATGCCAAAGAGGCTGCAACACCCGCTATAGGATAAGGAAACAAAAATAATCTTTTATGACCTTTGCCTCATTGAAATTGATCTGAGAAATAAGCCCACGACATATTTCAACAAGGGTGGCAGAATATAATCAATAAATTCAAGGAGAGTACAGGCCAAGAGCATAATGCAATTGAAGAACAAATTGGATCAACTCGATAAGGATTGGAAACTTTGGAGGGAACTCAAACACGGATCAACGGGCTTGAGGTGGGATCCAGTGAAACGAATCATTGATGTTTTAGAGGAGTGGTGAACATAAAGACTTGCGGTGAGAATTTTTCACATGCTCTAATTTATTCATTTTAATTTTATGTACTCATTAAATTGTATGATATGTATTTTGTAGGTGATGCTAGTTGCGAAGAAGTTTAAGCTTTGTGGCATTGACCCTGATTTGGAGGAGAAACTAGACAAGATGCTCAGGGGCGTTGTTGCTACAAGCAAATATGCATGCACGCCTAGTCAGGCGGGTTTTATTGCCACCCATAAGAACTTGGTGGTCGATATGTCAGCTGACTCGACCGAACTCCCCAACCCGGAAGTTGAGTCCACCTGTCGTACCAAGCGAGCCCGTGTGCAAAGTAAGAAGAAAGGCGGAGCAACTTACCTCAGAACCTATATTTCACAACTTGTAGCTTCCTCTATCCCTGACATGCATTTAATACCGACCACTTCCATTCAACAGGTCGTTCAAATTTTGGATGCAGATAAGGAAATTGTTAAGGATTGGCCATTGTACTTATTTGCACTCAAATTGTTTGAAAATCACACCCACAGAATTTTTTTGTTACGATTCCAGAAGAAAAGAGGGAGACATATCTGCGGTGATTTTATGGCAGGACATTTGAGACCATTTTTTTATTTGTTCTATTTGTTACTGTTTGGGACACCCGTATTTTTTTGTTTCATTATATTGTTATTTGGTTATTTTACCTGCTTGGGACTTTGCTCAATAATATTCATATAGGTTGATTATTCATAAATGATCACCGCCCATATATCATTAATGCTTGAGACATGATTTGTACAAAATTTACTAATCTTGTTTTGTCTCGGGTACTAAAAGGATTCAAACGAACATAGGCAGAGAAATACAACAATCTATTTGATCAACAAATATTATGAGACATATAGCCATCGCTTTTCATGTTTGACATCATCATTTATTGAGGACAGATGAGTTGGGGATTTATTTGTCAGACACCCAATTAGATTCAGCAACATGTTTCGAATGATCAAGGACATATTTATGAATCTTCTAGCAGAACTTAGCAAACGTCAAGAATTTCATAGGTCGTCAAGGACAACTACACTCGAGGTAATAGCAATCACCCTGTACATATTAGCACAGAATGAGTCAATGCGAGGTGCGATAGAAAGATTCAAGCACTCCTCTAAGACGATTAGTATATACTTTTCGGTCGGTTTAAATGCACTTGTCAGTTTTTCTGCGCAAGTTATTAAACTCAACAAATCCTAACTTCGAGCAAACGTCTTCGGAGATTCTACACGATGCACGCTACATGTCATTCTTCAATGTAACTTTTCAAATTTAAGGCATTCAAATTTAAATATGCATGCCTTATATTTTGAACTTTTTCTTATTTGCGTAGGATTGCATCAGACCAATTAATGGAATCCACATTGATACACGGGTTCCAAATAGCGAAAAAGTTACATTTATCGGACGATGCGGGTCGCTGACGCATAATGTCATGGTTGTTTGCGACTTTAACACGTGTTTTATTTTCGTTATGCCCGGTTGGGAGGATAGTGCGCATGACAGCAGAATTTTCAGGGCGGCAACGCGAAATACCGATTACAACTTCCCACATCCTCCTTCAGGTATGTTTCAACCTCAAATACTTTGGCTATTAACTTTATGAGATACTATATGTGCAAAACATCTCAAACAAATATTATTTAGTGGATGTTGGTTATCCGCTGTAACAAGGTTATCTCAAAGTCTTTCCGAAAAGATATATCATATACCTGATTTCGAGCGCGTCAGCAACGTTAATTATGGCAGGAAGGAGATGTTTAATAAGTGACATTCTTCCTTACGGGGTGTCATCAAGGAAAATTTTGATGTTTGAAAAAAGAAATGGGTTATACTCCGCGACATGTCATCTTACCCGTTTACTAAGCAGGTCCAGATTGTCACTGTCACGATAGCTCTGCATAATTATATTCGGCGACATCCTTCCATCAACGACACTGACTTTCGTAGAGCCGACGAAGATCAGGAGCATGTACCCCTGAAAACATATGAGTACCACCTGGGGCATTCACTGCCACAAGCGGAGAAAGATGCATCCACTATCTGTTCTAAAGTGGGGGAAAGTGCAAGCAAAATGGTTGAGTTGAGGGAACATATTACTGATGCGTTAGCAGGAGGGTGGTTGGATTTCTTTTTTTAAATTATTCGGCAATATGTGTACTTAATTTTCTTTGAAAAAAAACATTTATAGAATTAATGTTTTCTATCGAGCATTCGAATCTATATTTATTTTATTCAGAGTCACATGTACTTTACATTTTATAATGCTGCTTTGAAAATTTTATGTTATTTCAAAATTTATTTTTTCAATTACTTTTTTTAGTAAATTCAATTCTTGTCATCACTAATGTTTGTATTTTATAGGAATCAAGAAAGATGAGTTCAAGAGTTTCAAGGACGACGACTGCTTCGCCACTGCGGACTACAGACTACCCTACTGATGGCACGTCAAGCTCACAGTTACGTGAGACAGTTCTATAGGTGTCCCAGGGGCATGGATGAGAGGCGTGACTTCTTCCGATAGGCGGACAGTCCGTCGGATTCCACTGCATGCGGTGATCGGGATTGGATAGTGTCACTAGAAGACGTTGTGACACGAGAGATACATAGTCTACATGCTAAAAATAATTTAATCATTTTATTAAATGCAATTTTAATATTTCTTGACGTTTTTCTTCTACTCTTCGTACTCATTGTTAAGTGAGTTATGTATCTGAATTTTCGTATTGTTTTGAACTGAATTTCTGCTTTTAAAGTGTCAAATATATAAGTGTCACAGTTCTGTTACAAAAAAATTTACTAAACTGGGGCAGAAAGATCATTTTTCTGAAAGAAACTGCCCCGCAACTTTTTTCACACAACTACAATAAACAGGCAGCAAGCTTCTCCGCAACAGCTTCTTGGGGCAGTGCAGCTGCAGCTGAAAAGTTGCAGCTACCCCAAACAGACCCAACTGGATAATAACCTTATATCTATAAGAAAATCTGAAAAGTAATTTAAACTTTCATAAAGAGTTATAAGAATAAAGAGACCAAACTCTGCAAATATATGCATTTGTTTTAAGGACAAAGAAACCAAAATCTGCACATATATACATTTTTTTTAAATATAAATAAACCAAAATCTGCACATATATTCATCTGTTCTAAGTGTTATATATGCAAATACATAAAGGTTGGAAAAAATATGAATTTTACCAAATCAATTTATGTGTTATGTGTGCAAATATATTAACATCTGGATAATCTGAAGTTTAACATTTTAATTTATAAATTTTAGAAATTATATATATTGAAACACTTTAGGAATTGACTAACATATATTCTTATTTTAAAGGTGTAGATATTATGTATTTAAATATATTGGGGTTTAGAAAACTTGTAACTTAAAATCTGAAATTAAGTGTTATATATGTAAATATATTGAAAAATCTGAAATTTATACATTTCAATTAAATGCTATATATTTCTATACATTGAAAATCTGAAACTAATCAAACCTTCATTTGAGATTCATGTATTAGATATGTAAATACTTTAAGGATTAAGAAAAACATCAAAACTTCATTTGGAAATTAAATATAACACATGCAAATGAACACAATTAGAAAAAAAAAAACAGCGAACCTTCATTTGAAACTCAAGTATAAGTTATAAAAATGTAAATATATCATGATTAAGAAAAGCTGTACTTATACAGTTGGAAATTAAGTATTATGCATGTAAACGCATGAAGTTGAAGAAATCTGTACATATGCTATTGGAAATTAACTAATAAATCTGTAAATACTTGAGGATCTAAAAAATATGCACATATACAGTGTAGTTTAATTGTTATGAGTGTAAATACTTATGAGTTAAAGAATCTGTATACTCAGATTTTTCGATCAGGTGTTATGCATATAAATGCAAAAGCATTGAATGGTATGTATGTAAACCTCCCAAAAATCTAGTGTTGCATATGCAAACACATAAGAATCGTTGGTATGCATTTAAATTTTAAATACTCCAAATACATGTGTGTTACATAGATTTTGGGAAGAAGGTTGAAGGTGTGAAAATAGGGTTTGTTACTTGAGCTTTTGAAAAATGAACTCTTTTAGGTTTTCTGTTTCTTGGTTTTGGTCAAAAAGAGGCTTCTTAAATTCAATCTTAACAATACGATGGAATATAAAATGTTGGGGAATGAAGGTTAGTAGGGCTGTCAAAAAAGCTCGTTGTTCGCGAACAGTTTGTGTTCGGCTCGTCGAGGAGTTCGTGTTCGATTTGTTCGAAAAGAAAATGAGACGAACACGAACAATTTTTTTTCGTTCGGTTTATAAACGAACCAAACACGAACAGTCATTTGTTCGATCGTTTTTTCGTTATTTTTCAAAATACAAAATAATTTAAAATAATTATATATAAAAAATTTGGCATATTTTAAAAATAATTATGTACTGTAAAAATTTATCATATTTAAAAAATAAATAAATCCTATAAATTATAATATGATCTTCAGGTTCGCCTCTTAGCTTATATTAAATTCTATAATTTCTTATTTATCTTCAGGTTCGTCTCTTAGCTTAAATTTTCTTATATTTATTTTAAATTTATTTAGTTTCTTTGAGTGAAACCAAGTTTATGGGGGTGAAATTTCGCATATTGCCTTTAAATCTGAATTTTTTATGGATGAGATAAGATATTATGGTTTTATTGTGAGCTATACTTCGGCTATTTTGCATTTGTGTTGTGATTCATACAAATTTAAGCATTAATTTCTTATAGGTTTAAGCTTTCTTATAGGTTTAAGCTTTTGTAAGCTTTTGAAATATTTTAAACAAAACAAATTTGTAAGATTTCGAACAATTCAAACATTTCAAATATATTTCAAACAAATCAAACTGAACACGAACAGTAACTTCACGAACAGTAACTTCACGAACAATTTCAAACATGAGTCTATTTCAAACACACGTAATTTCAAACAAACTAAACACGAACTTGAGCTTTGTTCGTTAGTGTTCGGTTCGTTTACACCCCTAAAGGTTAGAGAGCTTTTGGAAAAAAAAATTAACTAGTTTTTGTTTTCCAAAAGAGGATCAAGACCGCTTCTATCCTAAGAAGCGAGAACCTACAGATTTTCTTCTTTTTCTTCTCAATTTTGGTAATGAACGAGTTGTTATTCGAAAGGCCAAAATTAAGGAGTCCTCATACCTAGTAAACCGTTTTCTAACTTATTTTGATGGAATGCAGCCCATTTACAGAAGCAACCCAGCATAATCTCTCAAATCAAGGTTCACAACCAAGACATTCATCCATCAGAATCAGAAACCTCACTAGGCAAGCAATCAAGAGAAATGGGAAAACAGGAACACAACTCACCGAAAGAAATCTAATATGGTAGCCAGCACCAAGAGATTGACGGGCTGTTTGGTAGCCGGTTTTAAGCAGGATTTACGCAGGATTAAGGCTAAATCCTGCCAAATGGAAATCTCCGTAAATCCTGAGATTTGGTAAATCCCCAATTCGCCATAAATCCGGGATTGAGTAAATCCCTTGAATCGGCGGATTTAGTAAATCCGGGACGAGCGAAGAGAAAGAATGGCGCGAACAGGCTTACCTTCCTCAATGGTTTCTGGTAGGAGCCGAGCTAAAGGATGAGAAAGATGGGAGTTTCGGTGGTCTATGTAAGCCGCGATCCCGTCGTTGCGCTCTAATGAGTACTGTATGGTGAAAGTTCGTTCACGAAGGCCATGGTTTCGAGCGAAACCGGGAGGAGTAGGGAGATATGCGACATATTTAATAACTATGGAGGATGTAAGCGAGGGTAGGGTTTCGGGAGAGGGTAAGTGATGACTGATGATTGCATAATTCATTAATTTAATTGATTAGGATTAAGAATTAATTTACATATTATTAAAATAATTTAAATTAGATAAATTTAAATGTAATTATTTAATAGTTAAGTAATGAATAAAATATATTTTAAATTTTAATTTATTTAATAAAACTTTAAGTAAATATTTATATCATTCGTTAATAATTGATTAATGTTAATTTTTTTTAACAACAAATTAAAAGTTTTATTAATTATTAATTAATATAATTTATTATTAATTAATGTAAATATCTTCTTTATGCACTTTGGGATACTTGTTTGTATTTTTTTATTTAATAGTTTTTTTTTTTTTTTTACTTTCATAAATCTTGTTAGATCCTTCTCTATAACTGTCAAATAGTTTCTAGGGATTTATAAAGATTTACTCACTAATATGTCAAACAGTTTTCAGGATTTAGCTACTTTAGGATTTGATAAATTTGAATATACAGGATTTACCAAATCCTATTTTAACTAAATCCTATTTGTAACCAAACAACCCCTTAGAAGAGTTTTGATTTAGAGAAGAAAAGTACTTGTGAATCATAAAAAAAAGATCTACACGTCAAAGATGATTACATATGATCTGATGAAAAGAAAAAGAGTTTCAATTTACCTCTGATTGTTCTTGTAGAGCTCGATTAGATGGAAGGAGAAAAACTTGTGAACTGAATGACGATTTGTTCAGATGGAAGGAGAAACTTCTTCTCACGCTCTGAGGAAGGGGGGCGGCTTGAGACTGCGATCCAAAAAAAAAAGGAAAATTGGTGGGTTTAATGTGCTAATGTGGCATGTCAAGCAAGTAATGACCTGGTGCTGAGGTGGAGGTTAGAGTTTAGAGCATCTACTCAATTGAGTGAAGTCATCTCGATTAGTTAAATCTGGTGGGTTATTTAGCTGGCACTAAGGAATCAAAAACAACAAATAATATGTCTTTAAGCACTATGATGTGGGGGTTGTATCTTGCTAATATGAATACTCCCGTGACGCAAACCGTCTAACAGGTTACCTCACACCGTGTTTGAACCTTAGGCCCAAGGTCCATACAGACAAATTTCATTACATAACCATGTTACTTGGCAACACGCTTATTGTTCATCCTCTGGAGCTCTGTTGAGACGCGTTCAAACCTTTATAGAGGCTTCAGAATCATAATTGCTCATATCATATCCATTAAATGTCCCACGAGGCTTGAAATCCCCTCAACAGGCTTTCTGGAAACCCAAGTTATGTGGGGTCTGGCATGACCACGCCTAATTCAATTGTGGTCATGCCAAGCCCATGGCATGACCACACCTAAATTGGGTGTGGCCATGACAAAACCTCCCTAAAGGCCTAAAAGACCTATAATTGGTGTAACCATGCTTAAGGATGGCATGACCCACTAGAAAAATAGAGGCTATGATGTATTAGGCAACGAATTTGGTGTGACCACGCCCAAATCTCGAAAGGCACCTTGGTTCATTAACTGTCATGACCATGCCTGAGGATGACATGACCACGCTGACCAGACAGAGAGTTGTTGTAATTACGCCTGCTCTCTGGAGTGGCCACGCCGACCCCTAATTTGTGAAGCTCGCTTCAGTGGTGTGACTACACCTGAGCTTGGTGTGGCCATGCTAGGTCAACCTATTTTGTGAATATGGCCCTCTGGTCCTCAGATTCCCATCGGCAAGGCAGACATAACCACTAGACAACCCTATTTTGCCTGTTTCTTCACCCAAATATGACTTAGGGAATATTTTGAACCATTCCAAATTAAGAAAGTCACTTTAAACCTCTGAATATTCTCCCTAAAGCTGAAGGAACCATTAAGAAGGGCTCGCTTAAATCAATTGGCAGCTGTCTGGGAGGGAGGGAGCTTGGGAACAAGAAAGCTTGAAGGAGGAGCTTCTAGGGAGTTTACTTGAGGGATTCTTCACCTTTCTCAATGAGAAGGTTAGAGAAATTGTTTTTCTCCATCTTTTTCCTCTTTTCCTTCATTTCATCAGTCATCTTCTTCATCTTTGGTGACCTTCAAAGAGTCAACGAGGAAAGCCTCCTCATTGCTTTTGGTAAGGGGAGCTTCAACGATTTCTTAATTCTCTCTTACGAAGGGAGCTTCTTCACATATTGGGGAAGACAAAATCAAATGACCTCATCGCTCTCTCTGACAATGAGAACTTCTTCCTACAAGAGCAACACTTTGATCAAACATTATGTTGGTGAGATCCCTTATTCTCTTGTTATTTTTATTTCTAGTAACCCCTATCTGGTTAGAATTTTTGTGTTTCTAGAGGAAGTACCATAGGATTGGGTACTTTGTGCTCTTCATTGCAAAATGCAAGAGAAAATCCTATCCATTTTATTTCTAGACCAAATTCCGTAAGTCAGGGTTGTACTAGCCCCACCGTTTGCATCAGTGATTTCATCCAGATGGACGTTTGAAATCCGTCGATTGAGAAGACAGAGTCGTTCATTTGGTATTTGTCTCCTTGTTCATGGAGAATTCCCCTTGTGAGGGATTCCCCATCTAGCGTCGTCCAAATAGAGGTGAGCGTCATGTTGCTTTTGTGCAATATGGTGTTGGTATATCTCTCCATTGCTAATTGCACAATAGGTTTTTTGTGAGTTCATTAGGACGAGTTCAACCTGTCATCGAAATCAATCATCATCCATTTCATTCATGTGTCAGCATTTATTGTATATCTTCCATGAATTTTAAATTTGCGTTAAAAAATATCCATTTGCATGCACCATCAACCATTCCACACTTCACCCAATTAGATTGATTCACTTATATGGGTTTGTCTCATCAGCCGCCCCTACTCTAATCGGCATGAATGACTATCCTGAGTCAATCGACCACGCACTCTAGACCGATCGACCATCTTCAGTCAATTTTATCGATCAGTCGCCACAGGCTGAATAGCATCGAATCGACTATCCTTCGTCGATCGGCCACACACCTTGGTCGAATCGACCTTCTTCGATCCATAATCGATTTGCAACACCACCGGTCTGATTGGTTTATTGACCATTGTCTGTCAACTCTACCAAACATCTACCACTGACCCAATCGTATCATTCGACCATCTTTCATCGATTGATCATTGTCGATCTGACTGACCATCTTCGGTCCACTTGATTGATCAGTCGCCACCGACCCGATCGGATCGCTTAACTACCCTTTGTTGATCGGTTGCACGCACCAGCTCAATCAACTATCATCATTCCTTTTGATCAATCAACGATCATCAATCCGATAATATTAAATGACAAATCCTTTGTAGATTGCCACACTTACTGGCCCAATCGACCACCCTCGATCCACTTGATCAATTGGTGTTGTCCCCTATTCAATCGATCAATCCATTACTGGCTTTTGTTTTAATGCATTCATCACATTCTTTTCAAACTGCCTCCATTAGCACATTCACATTCATGCTCTATAATGTACTTGTGAGCATATGCCCTCATTACTATACACCTTGTAGGTTCCACCATATCTTGTATGTTTACACTTCACTTGTGCACTCTTGCATGACTGTCTCGTATGACATTTCGTATGTTTCATTGTCCGCATGATTGAGTCTGCTTGAGTCACTATCCGCACATACTCGCTCCATATACCTACATGTCTGCGTCGTAGATGGCTTGTCACCAAGTCCATCCAATATGTAGTTCTCTCCACCAGGAGTAACATTTCTTCATTTTCCACGATGCCGCTACAGACTGTCGTAGGCATTATTCTGAGTCACAACCTCCTCGACACACTCACTCACGAGTCACTGTCTCCTCAACACACTCATCATTGAGTCACCACCTCCTTGGCATACCCATCACCGAGTCACCGCCTCCTCGGTACACCCATCACCGAGTCACCACCTCCTCAAAACACTCATCACCTAGTCACCGCCTCCTCGACATACTCACTTCTAAGTCACTGCCTCCTTGCGACACTCACCCTTGAGTCACTGCCTCCTCGACACATTCATCCACACTTGGGTTGTATATCTTGCATGTGTCACTCCACACTATCGACGCATTTGTCATTAGTAAATGCCTCCATATACTTGCAGAGAATGTTTGTGATCTTTCAATCATTCCTACTCTGTTATAATGATCACTTTATAATTGCATGTGCATTTCTGGTTTGTCTTGACGATGAATCTAACTAGTTAGTTAAGTGACTCGTTGTTGGTCACGATGGGGTAACGAGTATTACCCACGGGAATGCCTCGACGAACAATACTAGGTACCACGTTGTGATTAGCACTCTGATACACCTAACATATATAGTATTTTTAAACACATTTTTACACATATTTTTGAGATATTGCGCTTTAATGGAAGGCATTTGTGTGTTTTTCTTTCAAGTACAAGTAAAAAGGTGAAAAATGTTAAAAAGAGTGAAAATGATCAAATTTAGAGAAAAAAATGTGAAAATGGTGCAAAAGTGTTTTGGCGTCTAAGCGCCAGATCCAGCGCTTAAGCGCCGGTGAAACAGAGAAGGTCGCGCCTAAGCGCCATAGGCCCGCGCTTAAGGGCTAGAGACAGTTATTTGGTGGTTTTCTTCATTTTACCGAATTTTGAAGGGACATTTGAGACACCTATTGGCTAAAGAGGGTGGTTATGACCACTAAAAATAAATTTATGATTAAAGGACTTGTGAAAGGAGACATCATTTGGAGAATACATCAAATTGAGACATATTTTGAAGAGTTATCAAGACACCTCTTAGAGATTTATAAAAGAAGGAAGTTAAGGCCTTTTAAAGTGTGCTTGAAAGTTATGAAAAATGTTGGAAAGGGGGAGTTCTGAGAGATAGTTGTGGAGAGATTTTCAGGCATCACAAATTTACTTTATCCTTTTTGTTTTTAGTTTTATTGTGAGAGTTAAGTTTTTTGTGAAAGAGTAGAGATTTAAAAGAACTTCAAGAGTTTGGTGGAGGAATTAAGATAAGTTTTTATCTTTGTTATTAAATTACTTTTGGTTTTAATCGAAACTTCTTGTTGGTTTGACAATGATTTCTACTTTTAAACTAAAATGTGGTTTTGCTTTCTCCATTGATTCTGAGTAGTTTTTTTTATTTTTCTCCTTAAAATGGTAAGTAATTAAAAGTTTTAGAAGGAAGTTGTGGAGAGTATCGATCTTTTATGTTGGAAGAAGTTGTGATGATTTAAATCCATGTACTTCATTTACTTTTTGATTTGGTCTATCCAAAAATTAAAATTTGTTGTGAGAACATGTAAGAACCGGGTTGGTATTGTCTCAGTCAACAATTGGAAAGAATCACATGAGGTTGTATGAATGAGAATGTAATTCATATGATTTAGTACAAATAAATAGGGAAATAAACTTTGAAGGGTGAAGAGTTAGAAGGCTTTAAAGTGACAGGATAAAGCCCCAACTTGGTTTATTATTTTAAGTTCTGATACGAGATGTTAGCCCCTGGGTGGAGGGAATCGAGGGAACTATAGAGTGAGAGCTAGTATCTTCCCTGTCTAGCCGGTCTTCAGAACTATTCAAACTTTAAATTAGCCAATGTTCTTTATAACATCTCTAGTAAGGGTAAAAAATATTATTGCTCCTATTTGACACAACATAATTTGAATACTTCCACAACATATATCCTATACTTATTACTGATTCATGATAAGGAGAAAGAGATTTTCATATCAAGTGTTTTTCTTTTATATAAACTCAAGTTATCTTTAGAAGTTTTAATGTTTTGTTAAAATATCAAAAATACAAAAAGAATTGAATTTTACTTATTGAGAAAATATTTATAGTTTAAGTAATTGTCTTTTTAAAATATAAAGTTTGTGCATATTGCATATTTCCCTGTGGGTTTGATATTCAGGTCTTAATCAAAAAGTCTTATATTACTTGATAACGATACGTATACTTGCGTATTATTTAAATATATATATATATATATAAATTAAAAAGTTAAATTATTATTTTCTCCAGGATCAAGTTTTTTGTTCTATTGCAAAGTAAGATAACATAAGTAAAAAAAAAAATCATTAAAGTCATTATTATATTGTGCACATAAGCAGTGACGAGATCACACTCGTATGTTGTACTAAGGTTCCAAGGGGTCTAATAGGTGTTACTTAGGCTTTTCTTTCCATATGACCTATTTTTAAAATCATAAAAATCTATATTTTTACTAATTTTCTACATCATATTTTCAAAACTTACTTTGAAACTACTTGCATATTTAGCTTAGATCATGCATGAGGTCAATTTTTCAAAAAAAATTTACAAAATTTGCATCTAGTGGCACCTCCTATAATCCTTAGATCCTTAGAACGAAGCCAGAGATAACAACCTAGTCAAAACATACACCAATTTAGAGGTTGTGATGAAGCACTATACGTTAGATGATGTGTTATGCTAAGGACTAGGATGTTTGGTAGTTCTTTTTGATACCGTGAGTATAGTTCTCTGTTGATTTAGCTACCCTAGTTAGGCATCATCTTTTGTGTTTTGATGTGCTTGCATGTTTACCAATTTTTGAGATATGTGCAGTGTCATATTAGCTCAGTCTTCTTACAGGGAGCCATACCTAAACACACACACACACACACACACACACGTAACAAAGAGGAGCAAGTAATGACTATGACTAATTATCTTCAGCAGGCGCTGTTAAGCTGCTCCCATCAAATATGGCTCATTTGTGTTGCTTGTATATAACCTTTGATGCCAAAGTTGTTTTCATACAGGTCAGTTTTTTTTTCTCATTTAACATGTATTTGATAGATTCCTTGGGATCAAGTCTGTATAAAAAATAAGATAAGAGCACGGGTTCTGAGGCGCATGATGCATCAAGCCACGTGGCGAGGGAACTGGAGCAATAGACTCGAGTCTCATACCTTGAGTTTGAATTCATATTCTTTATAGAATTATGACCATGTGTGGTTGGCCATCTTTCCTGCTTTCCTGGGATATTTCATTGACCTAGTGGCACCGGTCTGTTCTATATTTTAGTTTAGCATTTCCTTTACTTTTTCTATTGCATGCTTGAAATTGGTTTCACTCTTTTTACCTAGTAGTTTTGTCTGGGAATCATGCATATTATTTTGGCTATTTAGGACTTAAAATTGTAAACTTGTCAAAAAATCATAATAACAATTTTAGGGCTAATTAAAATTTATGATTAAAAGATTCAATATTTTTTAAAATCTATCTTTACTTTCTTTCATGGCCTTCAAACTAGATTTTAAATGAGTTGCATGGCATGACCTTCACCTAAGTCATATTAATAGGGCCTTCACAATTAAGACTTATTAGACAATAGCATCATATTTGTATGTCAAAGGAGAAGTATCATGTTTCTCCAACTCGACCGATCTAGAGAAAATTTTTACTTAGGTGAGTGGCTAGTGTGTTTATGGTGTTAGAGGCTTCTCCGACCCAGACGGGTACATCCTTTATTGAGAGCATTTTAGCTTTATATTTGAACCTCTTTTCTCTTTTTTTTTTACTTTGGTGATATCCTCACAACTTTTGTGAGTATAAGTATCACCTCTGATATTCCTACCTACATAGAGTCATAGGATTAGAGTCTCATTCTCTTGACCTTAGGGCTACCGAAGTCTCCTTAGACAACACAATTCACAGATTGCTGACTGAGGGATCTCCAGCTGTGTTAGGTTAACCACCTTCATGACTAGGTAAACTTGGGGTTCTAATAGCTTGAGATGACTAATCTGTGATATACAAACCTGGATATCTCTACCCATTAGGATTGTTTCATCTCTCATTTGCCACCTACTTTGCGTTATGTTGCTCCCTTTGACGCTTCATCAATGTTGTCTTGTAGGCCCTCATTACGGATAGGTCATCGACCATTTGAGATATAATGATTCACCTTCGGACCTTATGGTCCAGTTTGGCTTTGGTAGCATAATGTGGATCCTACAATTCGATCGTATTTCTTCACAAGCCTTGTGTGCTGATGAGTCAGTACTCATTTAGGATGTGAGAGATCCATTCTCCACCATGTGGCTTAGCGAGAGCTTTGAAAGCCACCAGATGTTTCTATGAGGTAACCCTCTTTTGTGACACCCTATATCATCCATCACCTAAATATAAGCAGAACTTCTCTAATAGAGAGTATTCTTAGGTGCTCCTTAAGATGTAATTAACCAGATGGATACATTCCTTTAGGAGTTGGTTTTGATGACATGACAAAATATTTTTTTAATTCACTGGTTACTTGGGTAGCTTATGTTAATATTCCTGTGTAGGTATTTAATTCAAAATATTTCAATCAGATCCTATTTAGATTTACACCCTTGACCTACCGCATGAGGTTTACTTCACATAAGCTTCTCAGGTTTTTTTTCAATTCGTTTGCCCAATCTCTATCTTAATTCCTTCTTTTCTGATTTATCCTTTAATCTAATTTATTCTTGAGATTCTAGTAAGAGTACCTGTTGGAAAAGGGAATCCTAAGATGATGAATATACATGTTTGCGACTTCGAGTTATAGAAAGAACTAAAAACACTTACATCATCAACCTCTTTCCCATTACAATAAGAAGAAATTTTTTCTCAAGATTCAACCTCGAGAATCTCCTTGTCTTCTGAATCAGTTTTCACCTTGACAAAAGTTGACTGGAGTGTTGTGGGCCTCTCATGAGGGTCAAGAAAAAGGGACACCAAGCTACTTATATCCCTCCGACCCTCCGACCAGAGACGCTCCTCCCTCAGGGCTTGAGCCTTGTGGGCTAAGGGACTTGATTGAGCAAAATACCTTAGCATAACCCATAAGTTGTGATGCCTACTCAGGGATGGCCAGTTAATAAAATTTTACTCTGTGTGTGTGTGTGTGAGAGAGAGAGAGAGAGAGAGAGAGAGAGAGAGGAAAGTCTCTTATCAGTGTCAGAAATACTCAAAGGCCACTGCGACCGAGGAACAGGATCTGTCATCTCCCGAGGAACGTTTGCCATTGGCTTTTTTTAAATCGCCATGGCATCCGTAGCTTTCTTCCTCTCATCCTCAGTGGCACTGAATTTATCCCACAAATAGACAGTCATGTCACCATACTTCTCAGGACACAGGATCCTATTGACCACAACCGCCTCTAAGTACCGGAGTAGAGACAACTCATTACCCTCGATCATATCTGCATAGACCTTCCTAAACTCCGATAGGGTCTCCAGATTCCTCACCTCATGCATTACCAGGCAAACTGTGATCCCCTTTCTTTTTCTATTGGAAGCGATAAGGAATTTTGACTGTCTGTCTTTCACTTCTCTCTCAACCGCAATGAGCTAGAATCTAGGGTCGGATGCGAAGACCTTATACCATCTTTGTCAACCTATAAGCCGAACAAATAAGATAAGAGTATGAGCAACCATGGGATGTACAGCCGCTGGAGGAAGACAATGAACATCATCAGAATAACAATGCAATTCAAAGTCACTCCATGTGAGGATGACGCCACAATGGTTAAAAACGACCCAAGTAAAAAAAACCAAATATTCCCCGCAATTGTGTGTCACTCTCCTGACCATTCCGCTGCCCGTATAAAAACTGTTTTTGAATACTTATGACCTCTGGACACGCTTCACTTGACTTGCAGACACAATAAACCTCTCTGCAGTAGCGTTAACACAAAAAATTTTAGAGGAATACTTGGGAGCCATGATAGTTAGATAAGATAAGACAAGGGAAAAGTATAAATGATATCGCGAGACTTTTTAACTCTAACTTTATTTATAGCACCTAGGAGAAGCTTAAACTATGTGGGGATACCAACATCATTCACCACATAAAACCACGTAAAGGGAGTCATGTAAAAAACACATAATAAGATATAAAAAGTTAATATTTTATTTCATTTGACAAAATTTTTACATTGTTGCTGCCGTCTATAATTCATTAACCTTATAGGAAATACCCGGTGAAATTATCGGTCGCTGCCTTGGCTAGTACATAACCAAGCTGAGATAGCTGCTTTCACACTAACTCACCCTGTAATCTAAACGCATCTACTCTATCTATTTCAGATTTAACCAGATAGATTGAGAACACCTCCTAGACCGCCGACATCTCTATCTGAAGGGGTGAGACTTTCTCTTGAAGGACAGCTTCGCTGAGCACGGATGGTGGCTACCTCTTCCTCCAACCTTTCCAGCCTCAACCTCTTCGACATCTTTGTTTGTTCAATTAATTGACGCTCCTTGTAAGGGTGAGGAAGATTGGCTTATCGAACCAAGGACTCCCCTGCCTCATGGAACTAATGCTCCATTGAACCAGACAGTCATGGCACGCCAGTTATATCAGTCTGAACCTCCACCAGGTGGACTAAATTGCTCCTTAATGGATCATCTGAGTGTCTGACGCCCTCAACAGTTCCACAATCAATAGCAGCCCTCGCCTGATCAACGAGACGCTCCATAGGATACGAGGTAACATTCACGTCATTGTAAGGTGGACCCGCCACAATGAGAAAGGCGATGAGGCACATGGTTTAAGGATATATAAAAAGAAGTTGTAACAAACTTACTTAAGCAATAACCATCATCCTGTCCAAATCCGACTTGGTGAAGGAACAACCTTCCTCACCAATCCTCTTTTATGCCGCAAGGAGAGGATTACTGATCCCATGCACATTGGCCGTAGGAAGATTGGGAGTGGACACTTGGATAGTTGACTCAGTTTCTTCCCACAACACTAACCCCATAGTAGATGCTAACCTCGACCCTTTTATCGTGGAGGCGAACCCTGATCAAAAGCTGACGAGTTGGGCGGCCTTTCCTCTGCATGGACTATGTCCATCGTCTAACGCTCTTACACTTGAAGATCGCTCTCCATCGTCTATCCCCTTTTGTCATGATGATCCAAGAGTGAATCAGACAACCCTACCTGATCGTGTGGGTTGGAAAGTTTTGTTCTTTTCACATGTAACTTTTTGCACTACTCGACCTTGGAATGAAGCAAGATGCTCCATTTCAAAGCTTGAAAGACCTTCCGCTTAGCGTCCTCGCCATATTTGACTGATTTGTGAGGTTGATCGCTGGTCATAAAAAGAAATGAAAATCAAATGACTCTTGTGAGAATAAATACAAAGGTAGGATAAGTTTTTTCCTTTACTTTCTCCTAAGTTATAGAGATATTGACACAAAATTCAAAAGGAGCTCAATTATTGAGCAATTAATAATCATGAGCACAATTAACTTTTAGAAATTTAAGATTTTATGATTCTTATCACACATGTCACTATCAATGAGTAAGAGAATCGATAAACTTAATATGTTCATAAAAATATGTCAGTACGAATCTAAAAAAAAATCCAACGGTTGACATATAATACAACGTGACAGGCTAGGGCCCATTAGGAGTAACTCGAGAGCCCGCACTTATTTGCCCAACACATACCTGCCCGATGAAATCTAGCACCCAAAACCAGCGACAATCAACAATTTATACAAATGGTATTCTGATCAAATTTTTCACATGACTTCTATCTCAGAACTTTCCAAAACAGATAAGACGGATGAAGCGATCCGCTCGTATTTGTCAACCTGTCCACCGACAATGCTTGCCCGGGTCAGGCACCCAACTGACTGCTATCACAAGTTGCAAGCTCCTGTCCTTATTAATATACACTATCTAAAATACCCATACCGTCCCAACGTTAATAGGGATACAGAGTGTAAATTTGTCAAACCCTTACCTATAAATAGGGAGTTCTTTTCATAAAGTAAAGGTTACACAAATTTATTGTTCATTACTATTCTATCTCTATTGTTTCCCTTTCATTCACGATCAATTCATCGGGCTTGTCTCTCAGACAAACCAACAAATTTTTATGTACTTATATTTCTAACACCTCCACAAACATAAACATGCTTGAGTGGTGGTATAAACGTAAAAGATATAAAAATTGGGTGTTAGTTGTGTAAATACCTAGCCATTGATTGGTTGTATGTATTTGCAAATTAAAAAAAAAAAAAGAAGGAAAAGGAGCCAACGCTCGAACATGTTTATATTTGTCCAGGTGTTAGAAGTAAGAGAGAAAAAGAGTCACGCGAGAATGCGACATAAGAACAGCCCAAAGGATTTAGTCCCACATCTGTTAGAAAAATTTTCTTACATCTTTCAAGCAATATTAAGCCAAACACGAACGCACTCATTACGAGACTAATTCAAAGACGAGTTGATTTCAAACAAACATTAATACAGACAAGTCGAATATGAGCAGAATCTCAGTTTGCTCGTGGTCAGCTCGTTTACTCCCCTAGTGAGAAGCTATTGGGGGCACGAGCTTTCAATGGCCCCTTGCTGACTACTTCGCCCATGCGGCCATGCCCGTCAGGCTGGCTGGGTCAGACTCCTGGGGTAAGCGACAAACACCTTTTAATTTTAATTTTTTTGTAAAAATACTCCCTTAATAATTAAATTTATAAAATTTCCCTTCTTAAAAATTATCCTTATAATACATACTTGAATTATGCCCCATAAGTGATTGAATGTGGGGCTAGCTTGAATTGCTTGTAATCTTGAACCCGCCTGCTTTAGCGTCAATCAGAGCCATTAAATTAAGTAATTATCCGTTAAGAAATAACTTGTAATTAACAAACATTTTCAAATTTGTAATTAATGAGTTGAATAATACAGAATCTGACAATTTAACAAACATTTTCAAGTATTAAATAGAATCTTGCCACGTGGCCCTTAAAATTCGTGTAACTAACCCCTCTCGTGGATTCCCGGACTTTTGTCTCCTATTTTAGCTGTTCTTCACTAATTAAAAAGCAATGTTTAACTAATTAAAGAAATCTACGGAAAACTTAATTTAGGATTATCTAATCTTATGGCATTTACATGCGGAAGAATTACATAGATACCATGCAATTGCATTATATTTACATATCTAACATCTAAACTTCAATTTTTACATATACACCCCTTTGCAAATGCATGCAAAAGGTACCTTTCATTTCTTAGAAGTTAAAATGGTGATATTTTTGATATGATGTGCAAATTTTGAGTGATTAAAATATAAAAACTGACGTTTAGACATTGGGTATTAGATGTGTAAATATGTTTTTACTAAGGAGCTGTTTGGCTGCACAAAAGATTTAAGTTAAATATGATTTAGTAAATTATTTGAATTCGGGTTTATGAAGTTCGGGGGGCGATGTTTGGTTGCACGCAAGACTTTATCTTTGCATTTTGTTTCTTTTTAAGCTAAATCCTTTGAATTTATATAATAGTTGGATTTAATAAATTCAGATTTAAGTCACGAAATAACCAAAATAAAAACAAACAAGATTCAACTTGACGCCAAATTTATGAAATGTAGAAATGACATTTGGTTGGATTTACGTTAATCCATCACGTAAATCTCATTAATAATAGCGTACCAAACATCCCCAAGATGTGTCAAATCCAAAAAGATGTTTGTTATGATTTAAGTTAAATCAAGTTAAATCTCTTCTTAAAGTTTAGCGGTCACCTCCCCCTCTTGTGAGATAAGAGAAGTCTTCTTCCTTAAATCTGTTGAATTAGTCGTGAGCTCGTATCCATCAAACAACTTATTAACATAAATGTAACAAACACTGTCTTTAAAAAGTAGGGTTTATATTAAGAAGGAGAGGAGGATCGCTTCATAAAAGTTTAAGATTTACATTTCGTTTGAAGAAACATTCTCGTTCAACAAATTTGATTTAGAAAAATTTACCGGCCCAGGGTTCAACATGGTTGACCGGATTTTACAAACCCCCCCTAAAATTTTTTAGAAAATCTGAATTTTTAAAAAAGTCCGAAATTTGGAAACCGCGGGATCGAAGAAGGCGACCACTTTGGCTCCGAAATAAATCCCAATGGCGCGTCATCTCTTTCAAAAACCCGCGAATTCTGCCTCCTTCTAAATTTCATGCTGTCGGCGAAACCGGAACCCTAGTCGTTCGATCTCCCACTCCACGTTTCCACACCCGCCGTTCTCCGAATTATCTCTCGTTATCGTCAACCAATCTCAGATACGGAGGATCGGCGGAACCCCAGCCAAGCATGGAAGCCCCGATCCTCGCCCTGCCTTATCGGCAAATCGTATGCGTTTTTGTGAGGCTATTGTGCAGGTTTCTTGGAAAATTTATTGCGGTTCTAGATTTTTGATCTTTTATGTTTTTTCGTATCTTCGTTTTTGCAGGGGCCGGAAACGGAAAATTTGCAGAACGCTACTATTTCTCCTGCCGCCTCGAGATTTCCACAACATATAGTTGTAAGAATCCCTAATCTCCTGCATATGGTAGAGGATTATGCCTTCTAATCTTGCGGAAAAAAAACTTTTTTAGTACCTGCGTGTCTGTTGTGCAGGGGGCAGCGCTTAATAATCTGGGGAATACTTGTTTTATGAATGCCGTGCTTCAATGCATCACACATACAGTTCCGCTGGTTGAGAAGTTGCGAGACAACAGTCACAGCCCCGCATGTTCTGGTTTGATACTTCTTGATTTCTACCTTTTTTTAGGGTTTACTGCTAACTATTGTGGAATTTTCTGTTTTTATAGTTTATTTTTTGGTTTGAACTCGCAGATAAAGATGGAGATTTTTGTTCTTTTTGTGCATTGCGGGTGCATGTTAATCAAAGCATAACGAAATCAGGATTTGTTGTCACTCCCAGAAGTTTTGCGTATAATTTAAGCAGTATCCTTTATAAAACATTTCATTTATGTTATAGCATGCTTGAATATGAATTTTTGTGCACTTGTTTTGCTGAATTCCGTGTTTATACTATTCACAGTTCACATTATGAATCACATAACCTAAATTATCCTAATTACTTTATAAAACCTAATTATTTTAACACAAAAAAATTAACACTCTTCCAAAATCTCATAGCAGAGTGTTCTTACTCATGTTTATAGCAACCGCCTTCTCTCCCTGTTAGACGTGGGGAGCAGTTGTTGGAGTTAGTTTACTTAATTGGATTTTGCTAAAGTGATATTTTTATTCTGTTAACAAAATATTTCAATGTCAGATAAGTAAATATGATAATTTACGCGTTAAATATATAATTGTTTTCAGATTTTACCGTTTTGCTTGTAAATCCGTTTATTTAAATGTAACTTTTTATGCTGCTGCTATTATTTTCGATGCAAGTGCTATAAGAATTACATCTTTATCCTTTTAGTTTTTGTAAAATTGACTGCTTTTTAGCTTTGCACCTCATTAGCATGATATTCTAGGTGGTTGACTGATTCAGAAGTTCTCAGTGGCATGATGAGCTATGAGAAAGCAATAGCTCCATCTATAAACACTAATCATTGTTTTGTAAATTTTCCCTTTTTTGTAAAGTGAGAAAATTGTTTGGAAGTTAAGCATCTCTATTTCATTCCAGTATTTTTTTTTCTTTAAATGCCATAACCGGACAATGGTGTATTGTTTTAAAAAAAAACTGTTTTTTGAACATTGACCTTTTATGCTGCTCGATGCATCAGTGGTTACTAAATGCAATTTCTTGACCCAATAAACCATCAGAAATCTCATCTTATTTCCAGCTTGGGGAACAGCAGGATGCTCATGAGTTTCTCTCTTGTTTTTTGGATAGTATTCACACAAGCTATCTGAAACCCATCCACAAAGACTATCCTCCATCATCGAGCAAAGAAAGTCCTGTCAATCAAGTATTCAGAGGTCTTCTCAGAAGCCAGGTATAGTAGATTATATACTCCCTTTGATCATAATCTGTTCTTCTTTTTCTCCGTTTTCAATTGATTGTTTTGCTGAATTTTTTGCTCCTGATTGGTTTCAGTTGCGGTGCCTTGACTGCGGTCATTGTTCTGATACATACGAACCTATTGTTGATCTCAGCCTAGAGATAGATGATGTAGATAATCTCACCGATGCTCTGCTATCTTTCACCAAAGCAGAAATGATCGATGATCCTGTTATTAAGATTACCTGCGAAGGTTGCAAGGCTCAAGTTTCCATGGAGAAACAGCTCAAAATTGAGCAACCTCCAAATGTCATTGCTCTGCATCTCAAGAGATTTATGAATACTGAATCTTCGGTTCGCAAAATCTGCGAATTCGTGGAGTATCCGTTGGAGTTAGATCTGATGCCTTTTCTAAGCTCTCCTCGAGAAAATGTAAACTTTTTTTTTTTTTGGAAGATTTTCATACATGCACATCACTCAATTCTTAATGTATTTACATACCAAACACCTAAACTTCAATTTTTACATTCATGCCATCTTACCCATGCATGAAAAGATATGTAAATACATAAGAATTGTGATATGTTTAGAAAGAACAAGAAAAAAAAAATACTGATATAATATACTTCAATTGCAGGAGCAATTATTATATGAGCTATATGGCATTGTGGTACATAGTGGTTCCTGTTATTACGGGCATTACTACTCCAATATTCGCACATCACCTACCACTTGGTATCAAATGAACGACTCAATGGTAAGAAATAATTAAACTTTGTGCTTTCAATGTTTTCATTCATGATCTTTATTACATTCTGTTTATGTTCTTTTGATGTACATTCAGTTGGATGTCATATCAGAAAGTCAAGTTCTAGAGGAAGAAGCTTATATACTCTTCTATATAAAGAAGGGCTCGTCTCCCTGGTTTAAAAGTTTTGTCGAGTCTCAGAAGATTTGTCGGTCAGGCATGGATATGAAAGGCTCTCCGTTGTCCGTGCTCGATCATGAGGATAATGATGAAACTTCTTCTGCAAGAGAGACAAGTAGCAGCATCTCAAGGGAAGCTGCACGAGAAATGCTCGAAAAAGATGAAGTTTGCAGCCCCCATGCAAGTAGTTCTTCAGGTTTTCCAATCGATGAGCCACAAGCTGACAATCCTGCAACTCAGAGGCTGCCCAACAACTCAGGAAATAAAAATGGCGACTCGAGTTCTCTGCCTAGTAGTTCTGTGACTCAGACTACCAATCAACCTGCCTCTGATCAACTTCTCAGTCTTGTGTTCAAGCCAGAACCCTTGGGTAGGTTTTCATCATCCAAGTTCATAGTTTAGGAATCTGGATATACGTTTTTTTTGGAAATTTACATGCATGCCAAACAATTCTTATGTATTTACATACCTAACACGTAAAGTTGGTTTTTTTCTAACATTTGCAAGGCCCAAATCTTTCATTTCACATCAACAATATCATTATTCAACTTTTAAATGCATTGATAAAAAATGAATTGTATTCTTAAATACATAAATACATATGAATTTAGTGGAACATATGTAATTCTTCCTACACATTGGGGCATTTACGTACACACCACCCAATTCCTATCTCTTTACATATCTAACACCATACAAATTGCCATATAATGTTGCTTTAAATTCTGTTTGTTTAACCTTCTCCATCTTGATTAAATTTCAGAAGATGATAAGGAGAACCGCATAACCTCGCTAAACCATGGGAGTTTGAAAGCCAGCAGCAATCAGTCTAAGCTGAATACTGTGATTAATACTGACCGATCTCTTACAAGAATAATGAAAGGCATGCCGACTTCAAGGAGATTAGGTCTTTTGGCTTGCCTTCAAGGTTTGCCTGAACCTGGAAGCAAGCAGCCTCTCGCCTCTAAAAGCGCTCCGCCATTGAAGAAGAGGAAGAGCATGAGCTCAGACCTGCCGCCATTGAATGGGAAGGAGAGCCCTCATCATCGTTCAACCAAAGCGAAAAGCCTCAGCCCTCATTCCATAAGGCGCTGCCTGATTGAAGATGACTCTGATATGTCCTTTGAATTTGGCTCTGGTGATAGCTAACTAAAATTGAAAGTTAGTAATTTGTAATCTACTTTTGCCCCCAGATCTGTTTTTTTCAGTTAAAAGTGATCGCCTTTTTGTTGCTGCTGATTGGATGTAGATAGGTTTGCAGATTAAGGCTGAATTTAGTGTTGTGGTCATAATCTGTTCATTTATTTTGTTATTGAGCTCTAGTTAAGCTTGAATACTAGTTTAGTTTAAAAATATTAATCTTTGCTATTTGTTAATTTTGTTTAACAATTTTGAGCTATAAAGTTGAGTTTATTGTATGTAGGATGTTCATAATTTAAATAAATTTTTTTTTTTATAATAATAAATATGTTTATAAGTTTTTGTTAAAATTGCTAATGTTTTTGATATCTGATAAATAATAGAAATAGATTATTAATATTTTATTTAAAATGCTATTTATTTAATAGTTTACTATGAAATAGCAATTTAAAATAGGATTAGATTTTTAATGTATTCATCTAGCATGTTTACTTGTTGTATCATTAATGTTAATAAAAAGTAAATTTTGATGTTAATATCACTCATCTAGTTTCCCATTTAATTTTTTATTATATTTTTGTTTTTGTACTATAAATAAAATTTAAAGTTCATTAAATGTACAAAATGATATATTGATTTCTTTGGTACCCTGAACGAAATAATATGGGATACATTGATACTTGAGTTATTGGTATTATAGGTATTATGGGTATTATGGGGGACTCCTCGAGTCATTTCCCTAATTATAGAGGGATACATTGATATTTTGGTACCCTAAATGAAATAATAACTATTGACCAGAAGGTTAAGGACGTGTTCCCAATTTCGCCATTCTGAAGCCACATTCTGAACCTTAAACCCTAAGTTTTCAAACTGAAAAGCAGGCGAAAAACCCTCCAAATACACCCTGAGGTGGTTTACATGCATAAAACTCAAAATTCTCATGGTTACATATTGAGCACCTTACCTTTATTAATTATTTGCATAACACTAAACTTTTTAACCCTCTATCTCAACATTTGTTAAGTGAGAAAAACATAAGGAAAATCATGAAAAATAAGTGCTTTTATTTAATGTTTTCTTTGATTTTTGCATAATAGATTTCCTCCTAAGGGTAAAATCATGAAAATTTGGTGAAGTTTAATTTAGCATCGCAGTGTCAAGGCCATAATCCCAAGGTGAAAATCTTCTCGAGGGCTCAATTTTTTAGGCGTTGGGTGCCAGTGCTTCCGCTCAAAGTCAACACTGTGTTGTCGTACTAAGCCATGTCAAACCAAGTGGATTAGACATATCCAATGCCATAGCACTACCACATTTAGTTTTGCACTATTATGAACAACCATCCTTATGAATCTAAATGTAGAGAAGATCAAGCTGCAGTGGCAGGAACCTAGAGCCGCACGCCGCCACCCAGTGTCACATCATCAAATTTGAACCTGACATGATAGTTATTGATGACATCATTTGAAAATTTTGGAAGGGGTCATATGTGTGTGTACTATTAAAAGGGAGTGTTGGAGAGCCTAGAGAATGATTTTGCAAGAGTTTTTCAGTGTGAACGAGTCTTTAGTGTAAGGAACCCTTTGTATGAGACTTTTAGGTTGCCATTGCTTGTGTTGTTGAAGCAAGGAAAAGAATCCAATGGTTGGACACATATGCAACCATCAGGTTTTATCATTTAATTTAAATTCTATTCTTGATTTACACTTTATAAACACATTTTTGTATCATGTAACATATATATTTGTGTTATTTTCCTGTATACCCATGCTAGGCTAAACTCTCTAATTCTCATGGATCTCTAAATTGAATAAAATCAATGTTAGACTTAGGTTTAAAATGATACACTTGTTCAATGTTGTTTGTGAATTTTCAATTTCATTTAACAATTAGTAGTGGTCATACTATTGTTTAAACATTATGTGAGTTTGATGTATCAACATAGTTTTTACTTGCACATAGAAATTCACAACATAGATTTAAGGAAACAGACACATTTACCATGAAACTTCCTCTTCTCTTTTACTTCCTCTTTCTTATTCCTTTCCTCTCTTTCCTTTCCGTCTTTCTTCTTCCCCTACATGCATTTCTCTATCCTTTTATTTTTTTCTTCTATTCGGCACCTTTCCTCTCTATTTTTTTTCCCTTGACCATTATTCTTCTTTTTTCTTCCCCTTCATGCCTCTCTCGCTTGTCTTCCTTTTCTTCATCTAGCCAACACGTCTTCTTCTCTCTTTCTCTCTCTAACCCAACTTATCTATCTCTCTTTTCTTCCAAAAGCAAATTTGTGAAGGGAAATTAAATAAGTGTTATATTTATTAAATAGTGAAGTTTGTGTGCTAAATATATAAATAGGAGACTTTTGAGTGCTATGTGTGTAAATCCCTCTTATTTTCCTTATTTATATGTGGAGTCTTAAAATAAATAGCTTAAATAAATCTTCTAAAAATGAATATTAAGCTCAACATCAAATATATTAGTTAATATAAGGGCAATTTTAAGAGAAGTATGGGAATTTCCATATGTAATAAATACATCTTAATAAATTCTTATTATTTCTTGTTTTTAATAATGAAAATTTAATGTATGCTCACATTTTTAAAAAAATTGCTCCATTATCATGAGGATAATTGTTTTATTTACTTATTATAAACTTCTTAGTTTTTGTTTTTAAGTTGAAAATCATACTTCACTCGCATATTTAAGCTTATTTAGGCTTAGATCAGCTCACTTCTTGTGCTCTTAGATTTATCTCATTGAGACATTTAGTTCAAACATAAGTTTATTCAAACAAGACTTTAAATGATCCTAAATTTAATTTTGAAACATTTTAATTTAAGAAATGCATTGGGATTTATGTTTGATCTAGTGAATTGTGTGGTGCATTATTGCCTCATATTTTGGACATCAAGGTTTTCGTTGGCTGAAAAGATTCATTTAGCTTCTTCAAAAAAATATTGCGATGTAAAATTAAATTATCAAAAAAAGTTATAAGACATGATGACTCCCTCGATGCCAAAGTGGATTTCTTTTCAGAGTTGTGAACTAAGTAAAATCTCTTCAATAATGATTGAAGTTTTATCTAAAATTAATATTATTGGATTTTAAAAATACTAAAATTGACTTTAAAATTCTTAAAATAATATTGAGAACCAAAAAAATTATTGAAATAAATTAATTATGGTATGAAATCAAACCTGAATGCATAAGATGAGCAAAATCAGGACAGTCCTATATTGACATGAATTGGCACATATTTTTATTTTATCACCATGTTGTGACGATCGTTGTCTGACCAACTGACTATGAATTGAGAGATCCTACATATTAAAGTCAAGTTGACCACTTAAGCTTGAATACAAATCCTCACAATTGCATCCTAAACTTTTTTTTTAAAAATAGGTTAATCCAACCCATTTTGATATGTTATCAACCCGACTTGCTTGATTCCTAGTATGACTGCAAACAAATTGGGCCGAGTTGAGCACGACTATGATCCAACTTGAGTTTGTTTATAAAATTCAAGCTTTAAATGAGCCTGAGCTCATATTGAGCTTTTGGGACTGTGTTCAAGCTTGAGCTTATTTGTAAAATTTGAGCCAGAGCCAAGCTCTAGTTCTAATCAAGCTTTGTGTTTGTGTTCAAACTTAATTTCTATTGGAATTTGACTTATCTGTTTCATATGATGATAATTGAGTAATTATCGATCATATTAATAAGTAAATTATTGATCTTCTTAATTTATATCTATAGAACCTTCATTGACCAAATTAAAAATAGTGCTATTGCGTTATTTATTTTCTAACTAAATAAGAACTATCGAAGAAAATAATGAGTAGTATGACTGAGTTATTTATTTTTTAATAAAATGAGTTTTATCGAGCTTATAAATGAGTTATTTGTTGAGCATATAAAAATAAATGAGCTTTTAAATGAACGAGCTATTAAATGAATAACTAAAATAAGCATATAAATGGATAAAATAAATGAACAACTAAACATACAAGTCTTTTTCTTGTTTTATGCACTACAAATTAAAATTTAATTTTATTTAATATAAATGAAGGTTAAATTAAGTTTCAATTGAGTTTATTCACAAGCTTGAACAATACTTTAACCGATTTTATTCACAAATATTAAATCAATCTTAATTATGAACTTTAAACGAGTCTGTTTGCGAGCTATAAAATGATATTGTTCGTGAACATAAACGAATCAAACAAGAAGATGTTCAAACTTGTTTATTTAGTAATTGAATATTTTGAACTACCAAACCAGTGTATTACGAGTGTCACGATCAAACTACTGAAAATTTGATCAAAATGAAAAATATGGGTTGGAGTTTTATCATGAATTTTAATATTTGAAGAAGAAAGCTAAAAATGAATGAGAGTTTCCGATGGTCTACATGTAATTGCCCCATAAATTTATTATCATCATTCAATTAGCATTGCACAATCATCTAATTGCCCATTTTAGTGATCCTGCCTATTAGATTCTAAGTTCACTAATTGAATAAAAATCCTCACAATTGCTTGATTTGCATCTTGAGCCTGTTTTAAAAGTAGGTCACTCTTAACCCATTTTTACCCGCTGTCCACGCTGCCTGGTTCCGTCCTGCTTGCTTCTCTCTCGACTTGCAGGAGAAGAAAAACCATACGAACGAGCAAATCTGTTCTTAGCGAAATCCAGAAATCATCAGCCCGCTTCTCCGATTCCAGCTTTAACGATGGCGCTGAGAGGTGACTGGGTTTACGAGAACAACGGAGGGTAAAGTTCTGTAATCTCCTTAGTCCGTTCTTTGTTCGTTCTGTGACGATCTAAAACCGTCTTCTTCTAACCGATCGTTATTCTGAATTTCATAATCTTTCAGTACATGCGTGGCGATCGCCGGAACCGATTACTGTGTGGTGGCCGCAGACACCCGTCTTTCCGTCGGATACAGTATATACACACGCGACTACTCTAAGATCTGCAAGCTGTGCGACCCCTTACCCATGTTTCTACTCTCATCTCCTCTCATTGCATCCACGGTTCCTTGTTAGTTTTCTTAATTGAATTTTGGTTTGATTAAATTTCTGCGTAATTGTCACTCGAGCTTTGTCATGGTCTGACTCGATTAGGGTTTATGAAAAATTAAGCAGTTGATGCAAATAGTTGGTGGGCAGATTTCATATAAGTTTTAATTGACATTTTGCTTAAGAATCACATAGAAGAGACTATTGAACCTTTAATACTTTTTTCTATTTTTATCTTTGTAGCGAAGAGAATGTTATACGTAGGTGGTTCTAAGGCATTTTAGTTTGTTAAACGGTTTGTTGGTTTAAGATTTTGCATGAGGGCATGCTATTGTGTCATAAGTTTTTGTGAAGTCTCCTGTAATTTTATTGCACTTTCTTTGGATTGATGATAGCATTATACCTGGTTTGCAGAGCCGACAAATGTGTATTGGCATCTTCTGGATTCCAGGGAGATATGAAAGCCCTGCAGAAGAATTTGGCTGCAAAGCACCTTGTGAGTCATGTTCATTTTCATGTATTTTCCCTTCAGTATAATATATTTTATGTATAGGCACCGGATAATTTGATGACTTTGAGCTCTATCTCTGTTCTTAATTTTTAAAATACCATTTAAAAAAACAATGCTTGAAGGAGATCGGCAATATATTTGTTGGCAATTATGTTGCATCTTTTTGTTCTTCTCATGCACGAAATAATTAGAAAGGCATGCTTCACAATCTAAAGGTTGTACAAAGTTGTGAATTTCTTCATGGTATTTATGGTTGGATTTCATCTTCTGATGATTTAAAAAGCTAACTAAAGCGAGCACACAATACTGATTGATAATGGATATTTTTGTCTTTTATTTTTAGATTTTAATACTAGAGTCAAATGATACTTTTTTGTATGTCCAAGATGGAATTTTGCACCTAAGAATTTATTTGCTTAACACTTGAGGTATCTGTATAGAATTATACAGTATTTTACTTTAATTGTGTTGTTGATCAGTCATTTGAGCATGATGTAATGTCTTCCTTGCATGATTATAAAATTTTTTGAGATAATTCCTATGCGACAATCAATGAACAAAATAATAGATTATATAAGTTATTGCTTTACTTCAAGGCCCAAAGCTAATGCTTGCATCCTTTTTGTTTTCATTTTATTTTATTTATTTATTATTATTATTTTTTTTTGCTTCACTGGATTTCTTGAAACAACTTAATGCTAAAAAATAGTGCTCATCTCCCTCTTGGTGAGATTTTAATAATTCTTTGAGGTCTGACTTTCTCACAGTGTTATTTTTATAAGTTTAATAATATTATCCAACTCATCACCTATGAAAACTAGTTTAATTATAATTTTATTAAAAATCTCCTGGTAAGTTCATATAGTTCTCTAGAATGCTTCTTCAATTTAACCACTTAGCTTTAACTCTTGAAGTTTTTCTTATCAATAATTCCATTCACTTGGATAATGGATCTAATATATTTAAACTTATCACAAGAATGTATCAATGTTCATCTAGAATATACAATGTTATAAATTTTGATTCACTAAAATCTTAAGTTGGGAGAATCAACACACAACTCATTGAATTTTTTTTCTTGATATATTATCCTGTTTCTTTATACAAATATCATTAAGATCAATAGCTACGGTAGGATATATAGTGTGAGGTATCTTGGTCTATGTTACTACAAGATAATATTATTCTGCTAAATGAGATCTCTACTGGGATAAATAAAAATTTGAGTAATGAAAAAAACCAACTTACAACTTAAGAGGCTCAGGGTTGATATAACTAAGATCAAATATATGATGCAATCTTAATGTGTCTAATAATTGATCAATCAATATTTTTGAAAAATGAGATGATGCCCTGATGTGATGGTTTCAAGCATCTTTAAGTTTATTATTCAGAAAAAGGGAAATTCATTTAAAGTATCATGAATTCTAGAGTTAAATTTTAGTGAATAAAATTAAAAAATGCTTTAGGAATACTATATAATGAAACAATATCATGAATGATTGATGATATCAGTTATGTTATATTGATGCGAGCATCGGGTAAGGAGGTTTCATATAGTTAAGTTGAGTGGCATAAATGATAATATTAAGATAAATGTATGTTAAAAATAGAAAGGGTTTATTTTGAATCAATTAAGTTAGGGAGTAGTACTTATTTAAATTAAGCATACACAAAATTGACTTGGGTGATTTGTGCACTGGATAGAGCAAGTACCAATATGCGAAGTATCTAAACTTAGTATGGAAAGATTATGAGTGAAAAGAATAGTAAAAATATAAAATTGGCAAGGCCGTTTCAATTTTTTTTGCTCAAAATACATAGTAATAAATAAAAATGAATGATAACAATGTTTCATAAAATGGGTCCGAAGTTGGATAAGACTAGTAATGCTCTGCATGTTTGAGACTGTTGTAAAAAATTTCGAGCAAATTGAGCTGAATATCTTTTGAAATCACTATATTTAATGCTTGATGATTACATCATGAAAACAAGAAAACATCTATTCTGTCTATATTATTTTTATGCTCGACTCTGATCACAGGAAGAGGTATATAAGCCATCATTATTTTAATGTGTCGACCATGCTAGCTTACTTGTTGGAATTGCTACTTCACATTGAATTCAGATTGCTTCCCTGGCCAAATATTAGAAAGTTTTTCTGTCTTTTTAGTAATATGTAGGAAACCTAGAATAATAAGCGGAAAGGATAAGTGAGATAGTCATTGTCAGGCATCACGCTTTGGTACGTGTAACTTAGAAAGTAAGCGACACTCTGCCAGAGTCAAAGGTGGAGAATCTTAAAACTAAACCCATAGTTTGAGTAAGATAGATAATGATTATGTATGTTTAGCGTAATATGTTTTTGCGTGGTGAGTTGGATGGATCTTATTTATGGTTTGTGCATTTGATACAGGGTTGGATGCTTATCTTTTAGCATGAATTGATATATGGAGCAGCACTCGGAATGTTGCTTGGTCCCTGTCAATAGACTAAAGATATGATACCCGATGCACAAATTTATTTTTTTCTAACAAATTTGTCATTTGTTGTAAAGGAAAAATAGTTTCTAATGGTACAAATGAACTATCGTAATTTGCGTAGTTATGCGGATATTAAAAAAAGAAAAATCAAAGCCTAGTGGCGAAGTTTAAGATTTTGATATCCAACTTATTTTTTGAAAGTTATGCCCAATCAAAAAGGTTTTACTTCTCAACAAAGGTACTCTTTGGCATTGTATCCGATGAAGTATCAAATTCAAATCTTTGTAAAAGTTCAACGAATGTTTAAGGACCATGCTTGATTTCCCTGTTGTTTGTAAACTACATTTCTCTGATTCTGCCATTTGTAGAAGTTCCACTTGCATGGTATTTTAGCCTGTTAGTGAAAGATAAATTTGGTATCAGAAAAGACTACATCTCACGGATGGTTTCTACATTGAGGAGTTTTACTGATAGAATGGATATATTATACTGCTCATCAGGATTATGATGTTAAAAGTATAAATTTTAATAAAAAATTAACCTGGCAGGTGAAATGGGTAGGGTTCGGGTTAACCGTGTCTGGGTCAAGTCGGATTTGGGTTGAGTTTTTCAACTCATTTATTATGCGCTTGTGTTCGGGTTGAACCGATTCAAGTCAGACCCAAACCGGACCTGTTGACCCGAATTGACATTCCTACTTCTTATCCAAACCCTAGACTTACAAGCTAAAAGTTTTGGAACCCTCACCTAATCCTATGCCTTGTTCCGCATCCAAGCACTACCCACTCATCTAGGATCAAGCAACATTTTGAGTGCTGCTACTTTAACTCGCCAACTCACTTATTCTCGGTAAAAACTGATAGTATACACGGTGTCTTATCTTGGTATTGGATAGAATAATCATGTATAATACATCGTGCTGCTACTTTTGTATTATGAAATTGAACAAAGAGCGAATGATCAATAACAGACGTGGCAGTCATTTTACAGTCTTCATTAGTAAATTATTTGCCCCCGGCTGGTTACAATCTGTCAACAAGATAATCATAAAGACTAATGCTCCTTTCAATGCAATCTCGTATAAAAAATCACATCAAATAGCATGTAACTTCTTATAAAACATCACATAGCTGAGCACAATAGTTATAAATAGTGGCATAGAAAAAGTAACACAGGATAGATATGTCCATAACTAACACAAACACAAAACTAGAAACAAATGGTAAAATAAAAAAAAATTATTTTTTAGAATCACCTTCTCAATGTTCATATCTTCCTTTAATTATTCCAGCCCATAATTGTCTTTCTTTTGTTTTTTTTTGCATTAAATGAAGTATGTGCTGTGCTGAAGTCAATCACAAAATTCAAGATTAATAATTTCTGAAAGTTGAGAAAGCTTTTTCACACCAATAACTGTATAAGTTCTACGAGTTTCTACAGGTGTAGTGATGACAAAGTTATAGAAGGTGCAACATGTACAATTCCTTAACATACTTTATATTCCATTGTCTATCGCACAAACTAGATTGTCATGTTCTTTTGTTTCCAATATTGGACAGACCAACAATATGAGCCTATTTTTACTCATCTTCTTGAGTATCTTCAACTCTACTAACATGTGCAGTAGGTGGCTTATTATCAGGACTAACTCCTTATTAAATGAATCTACTCGTTCTTCTATAGTTCCGGTGGAACTAATCATCTCTAGTTGTTAATATGTGGCTAAACATCTCAAGTCTTTCTTCCAACTCTCACATGATGTCATTATTATCAAAATTGTTTAGGAGTTGGTTTCTCTTATTTGTCAAAAAGAATTTAATATTTAAAATATTATCCTAACACCAATAGATTCAATGAAATTGGTAATTTAAGAAGCATACAGATATTTTAACCTATAATTTGTCTTTCGACCATTTAGAAAGAGCATCTATTGTTTTCCTTATTGTATTCTATGTTCTAACTTAGGACCGATGTCACTATGCTTCAGGTCTCTTCAAAATTTTCACTTATTGAGTTGATTGCATTTTTTCTTTAATCTGATATACTTATATGCCATTCTTGTTCTAACAGGATTTTTATTGAGTCTATTATCAAGCTCTATTTCTCTCAAATAAAGATCAAATAAAATTAAGATATCCCTTTTTATGATTCCCATTTTCTTTTAAATAATAATTAACTAAAATATAATATAAATTGTTAAGCAAATTCTCTCTTGACGAGTTCATGCACAGGATAGGAGTATCATAATTTTCTCTCCTTTCCATGGATTAAAATAGTGCAACCCTAAACTAGTCTTGAAAAATCTCAGCATGATATTTGAAAGAAAACAAACATAACAATTTTCATTCTCGATATATATCTATACATATATATATCTATATCTATCTATCTATCTATCTATTAAGCCTTTATATATATATATATATATATATAGCAAATTTCAGCTCAATTAATAAAAAAGACGCAAATGATTATTGAGAAATTAAACAAACACAAAAAAGTTCTATTAGAAAAAAAAAATAAAGGCGGAATAAATCTCACATCTAAAAAAGTCAAATAAACTTAAGAGAGATTTGTGTTTATTCTCATCGAAGGAATTCAGCAATGATTTGTGCATAACTTTGTTTTTTTCCTTTTAGTTTGTTTATTTTACTCATGTAGTTGAGAGCATGCCAGCCATATTGAATGAGAGAAGATTGTATTTTATTTCCTATCTTAAGGTTAATTTATATGGTTTGACTTAGTCATTCTTGGTTCAATTTAGATTATTTTTCTTTCGCATAAGTTGTGTGAAAGGTGGTGTTTGGAGAGGCAGCTTGCACATGACAATGGTGGCTTTACCCTCTTGGAATTATTTTGGTTACTGGGATTTTTTTTGGTTGTTGTTTAGCAGTGTAAGCTAGGGCTGCATCTTTTACTTGAAATTACTTTTGTAAAAGGTGGCGGTGTATGTTTCTATTAAAGCTGTGATACTGGGAATGTGGGCTGGTCCTTATCTTGATCGTGATGTCTACATTTGGTTTATACGACACTTGGGGATGCAGTTATTTTGGATCTTATGGTTTCATTGGTTTTCTGTAAGGCATTTAGTTCTGTTAGGAAGGGCCTAGTGTTCAGGAATTCCATGAGGTGCTTTGTAGATGTTCGTGGTGGGATTAATGTGATCGGTGGCTTTGGATGGTAGTTTTTAGATTTTAATTTAAACTTGTATTAAGCTGGAACTTATGTCAACAGTATCTTTGAGCCTAGGTTATGAGGATTTTATAAATAATTGTTTTAAGGCATGCAATTAAAAACTTTTATTTTGAATGAAATTTCTCTTTCTAGTTTCAATTTTATGAGTTCAAGTTGGATGTGAAATTCTTTTGAGTGTTGTACCATTGTGATTACTTATTATTGGGCAAGTCAGTTCTTTTGAGTTGCATTAAACTTGATTCTTCTTATTTTGTCAATTTCGTTTCTTGTTTTATTTTATTTACATGATTCAACATTGAATTGTTTCGTGCCATTGATTTTAATAAAAAAATTAACATAGTGGAAATAAATTGTGGAAATTTAATTCACCTTGCTCACTGATTTTATGTGTTTTTAATTCTTGACCGAATTTCTCAAATTATTTCGATCCTTGGTTATTGCTTGGGTTGTAATTTAATTCTGCTTATTTACATCTACAGAAAATTGAGTTAATTTGTGGCTTAAAATCTATGAAATTATTTCGATCATTGGTACTTTTGCATCAAGAAACCTCAACCACGGGGTGCTCTCTTCTCACTTTTTGATCAAAGCTGCCACCGGCGGTTTCCCTTTTGCCATCATTGCACTACTTCTTCACAAACTAGTGAAGGGTGAAGTGTTAGGGTTCTTTGGTTACGGTTGCTGTGAAGCTCTTCTATGAACTATAGAGCTCCTTCACATTCAATCATGCACTTATATGGTGAGAACGATGAAGATTAGGGTTCTATGATAATAAGAAGATATATTTAGGAGTTAAATTTTGATAAAGTTTTAAGGGTAAACTTGATCAATTATTTCTAAAAGGAGAACTGCAATTTGGATGGTGTGATAGGTAGTCAGATAATAGTTGTTGGAAATATCTCGAAGACAGTTAAAAGGAGAGTGTTTTCTCAAAAGGCAGTGCATGCAAACATCCTTATTAGATTCCTTTCAGCTTTCTTACACTCAATCAAAGAAAGGGCAAGTCTACTTCGAGGAATGCTTTCGTGAGAAGACACTCCGACGTTCATATTACATAAGATTGTAAGCTTAGAAAAGAATGACTTGTCCGACTGTTCCCTACGAAATATCGGTAAACCAAAATGGTTTCAATGGTTGAATGATTAACTTACCTTTATTGACAGGGGTTATGTATAAATGTTATGATTGTAGAATGGGATAGATGATGGATGGTAGAGGAATTTTTTCTTGAAGATCCGTAATGTTTAATGAGTGGAAATGTACCTGATTAAGTTGCTTTATTAACCATCTTGAAGATCTATGAGAGACAATTCTATCTTTGGGGTAATGGATGGATTGATAAGGTTTTAAATCCTTGAGATTCGTGAGGTCAGTGTTTGGAGTAAGATCATGGATGACTTTAAGAGTGGTCTCTGGTTTGATTTAAGTTGGACGTACCTTGGTTGATGCCTCAAGATTTGTGTTGATTTAATTTAATTTTTGTAAGGGACGGCAAGCATATTGAAGTGATTTGATGGTGAGGACTTGGAAGTTTTGTTGTTTTATTGCATAGGGATCATGAAAGCACAAATCTTGGCGTGCTACTATTTGGATGGCTAGGATTAATTGGTACTTTATATTTTTACAGGATACAATAACAATACGCACTGTTTATAATTAATTTGATGATTGGACAAACCTTATTTCCTAAAATTTTTATTCTATTTTACGTATTTTTTACTAGTTATTTGTTTATATATATGGAAATTGGTATCCATATTGTAATGAAAAATCAAAATCGAATTAATTTATTCTGTCATGCCCGTATTTGGAGTGACTTGGGACCATCCAATATAATATTTCTCAAGTTTTTAAGTTTTGGTGCCGGAATTCAGAGTTCACTTCCATCCCTTCCAAAGATGTTATGTTCGTGTTAGAAGTTACTTGAGTGCATCTAATGATGTAAATCACTTTTTCATCCTTTTAATTTTGAGTACCAACGTTGTGGAACAAAACTAGCTCCAGAAAATTTTTCTGACACTGAGTTCCTGCTTCTCATATATGTTTTTTTTTTAAGCATAAGAAACATTGAACATCAGGAATAGGATCAATCATACAGAGTTCTTCTGTTTTTTAACTATTGATTTTAGTGGAGTATGCTGTAGTTTGGAGGAGGGCTTCAGCTTGGGGTTGAAAACAAGTTCGCAACAGTAAGCATTGGAGCGGAGCTTGCATAAATCGCGGAAGCTATGATATTCTCGATGAAGCTTGAGAAAAATGTAGTTTCGAAATGAAGAGAATTGGGAAATTCAATAAAAATTTAAGAGAAAAGTGTCAAAATGATCTTCTGAGTTCATTTTTGTCACAGTGTCTATAAATGTGTCAAATTAGTAGTCCATAATGGGGACCTGTTTAACCCATATCAAAAGAGTTTGATGACTAATTTGGCACTTTATAGACATGGATTCAAATGACCCCACGTAAATAGCCGACACTCTACTTACATGAGTGCAAAACACACATAAGTTAAGGGGAAGAGCTGGGTCAGCCGATATCTTGGTAAACTAGCTTGAGATGGCGGGCTGAAACTATGGCTTTAGAAAACGAATGGTGGAAGGGACTGACCATAGTTGAAATGACCTGTGGAGTTCTTTTGTTCTTTGAGCATTTGTATTCTGTGATATTGATATGGTTATGTGGGTATTAACATAGTTGACATCAAAATTGTTTAAACGAATAAAACCATTCTCTTTTTTGAGTTTGCGTGATTTTGATATAGTTTGAGTGAAATCTTGTGTTAAGATATTAATACCTTTTGTTAGAAGTTATATTAGGAAATAATTGAAGTTAAGATATTATTTTTATTTCCATGTTGAATATGGAATAGATCAGCATTAGCTGAAGAGAGGAACACGTGCAAACAACCAATAGAAGTTTCCATGGAGTTGATCAGCCATGACATGACAATGGAGTTTTTTCCCTTCCTAAGCTCCATCTGCCAGGACAGTCTTTGGAGGCTCACGAATCATACCCGTGAGATGATTGAACTTTATAAACAATGACACTGCCTGGGACCATTGGAGGAAGTTACCGTCGTTTAAATTATGAGTTGTGATCAATAAATTCTTGTTAGCTTCCTGTCCTCCGGTCTGCAAGGGAGCGGAGGCTGGAGTCGATTCTTCGGTGAAGTCAAGAACGTCTTCTGAGGGTGATCCATTGGAAGAATCAACTATAATTTCGGCTGAGCCGAATGATATGTTGTTGTGATTTTGAGCCAGCAATAAATTTCAGTAGAATCACGACAAATAAGTATAATTGCAGGAATCGTAGGTAAACTACACGAATCCTTCCTGCAGAACAACAGTAGCAGGAACAGAGGATAGACCAGCGACAAGCTAGGGCAGATCGGTGATTCACGCTAGGGCAGAGGAGATGGTGCATTTAAGGGGACATGGAACTCCTCAGTTGTAGCAACAATGGAGCCTGAGCTACAGGCCGAGCTAGAAAAATAGAGAACACTTTCAAAGAAGGAGACATCAACACTCGCATAGATTTTGTTTGTGGTTGGATCAAAGACACCTACCCACTTTGAGTTGCGGAGTATCTAAGGCAGATACATTTTATGGATTTGGGGTTAAGTTTACTCCGAGTAAGGGCAGTGTTCCTGACAAATTCAGTGCACCCAAAAACCTTAGGATCCAATGTGGAGAAGACCCGATTAGTAGGAAAGCATGACATCAGGACGACTGAGAGGGTTCGAAACTTATGAATTCCCCCTTTCATATCAATATGATATTAGAGCCAAACTTCATACCCTAACCACCAGTCTTCCTTTCAGAGCCGGCCGGACTCCACAGTGCCAAACTTGTGTTAAGAAATTAAATTTAAAATAAGAAATAAAATAAAATTATATTAGGAAATAAATATAAACCTCATAATTTCTAATAGGAATAAATTATTTCCTAATATAAACTCTAACATCTTGGCTGATTGTATTTTATACATATTGATCCCATTAAAAAAAATTACAAACGGTTAACAATTCACTCATTTGTGTTCTCTCAAGAGGGATGAACAGTTATCTCCATTTATTTGCATGAAGTTAGAAAACCTATTTTTTATTATTGTTTTGAAAAGAATAAAATTTGCTGGTTTCATCATTTGATTTGCCAACTGCAAGTAGTTGAGATAAGGCTAATGATGATGACGATCATATGAGTTTCATCATTTGGTTGGTATATTTAAAAATCAACATTGATCATGCTTGTTCAACTAGCTGCTGGCCTAATGAAACCTGTATGATATTTAGGCCTGCATGCCACATTGTACTTTGCATCTCGCACATGGCCACTGGATAATATTTTCATCTATTTAAAACAATTTTTGCCGCTTCTTTCTAGATATATCAACATCAACACAATAAACAAATGAGCTGTCCTGCAATGGCTCGGCTTCTTTCAAATACTCTTTACTACAAAAGGTTCTTCCCTTACTATACATTCAATATTCTAGGTGGGCTGGACAATGAAGGTATGATTTTATTTTTTCTCATTTTGTCTATTTATTCCACTGCCCAACTTCTGCACTCTTACCCTTTTACCCCTTTGTTTAGGGAAAGGTTGTGTTTATTCATATGATGCTGTTGGATCCTATGAGAGGGTGGGGTACAGTTGCCAAGGAACTGGTGGAACCCTTATAATGCCAGTTTTAGACAACCAGCTGAAGTCCCCTAGTCCTTTGTTATTACCTGCTAGGGTAACATGGCTTTTCTCTAGTAAATTTTGTTAGATTTTAGTGCTTCAATTTTTTCTAGTTGAGATAAGTGTCAAAATAATTCCCCAACTTTTTATCAAGAGTTTATAAAAGTGTCATTTTAGTCTCCAAACTCTTTTACTATCTCAGTTGAAATAGTCCCCACGGAGGGTTATTTTAACCTCAATATAAAGAGTTTAGGATTAATTTGGTGCTATAATAGACTCTGGTACTAAAATGATCCCATGCAAACATAGGAATCTATTTTGACACTGCTCTTTTCAAGTTTCTAGAACTCAATAAAAAATTTGAACAGGATGCTGTGACGCCACTCTCTGAATCTGAGGCAGTTGATCTAGTCAAAGATGTTTTTGCATCAGCTACAGAAAGAGATATATACACTGTAAGTTTCCTAATCTTTATTTGCTAGCATTTGAAAAGGTGATTACTTCCCCGTGAAAAAAAATTGAAAGCATTGGATCAAAATGCCCTCCAACATGATTTGTGGAAATTACTTGGGAGGAAAATTGCTTAATTTTATAATTCAGGGTACATATATATATAGGAAAGTTAATCCATCCTAATTTACAAACGTATCTAATATATCGAATCTAAATTTGGAAAGGAAAGAATTCTTAAATAAAAATAACAAAAACATAAATATAAATAGAATAAAATTAATTAAGGAGTTTTCAAAGTTCTCTACCAATTGAATCTTTTATGATAGGTGGGTGATCGACCGACCCACCTAAGAAAGCAATCAGTTACTTAAGTTGTGTCGTAGATGTTGTAGAGACCAAGTTTGATATTAAAATCCGAGAATGTAGAGTTTTGGTGAAGACATCATCAACTTGTTGGTGTGTTGGGATGTAGCTTAGTTGTATAATTCTATCATTAACATTTTCAGAAATAAAATACTTATCAACTTCAATATGTCTGGTCCTATCATGATGCACATGATTCTTGGCAATACTGATAGCTGCTTGAGTATCACAAAACATATGTATATGCCTATTAGAGGTACAACCTAATTCCCTTAATAATTTCTGAATCCATATCCCTTTATAAATTTCTAATGCGAGTGCCTTATACTCTAATTCTACTTTGTTTCTAGAACAACAACTTGCTTCTTACTTCACGTAACCATATTTTTTCATACATAGGAGCAGTAACCTGTGGTGGATCTTTTGTTGGTGAGTTCTCTAGCCCAACTTGTATTATTGTAAACTTTTTCCTTTCTGTTTCTAGTTTCTAAAAAATTAATCCATAATTAGGAGTCATTTTAAATCCCATACACCATCTTCGAATACTCTTCATTTGGGTTGTTCATGTGTTGGCTCACACTACTAACAAAGTATTCAATATGTGGCTTAATGTGACAAATAGACGAGTATTTATACCAATCTTTGATATCTTTCTTTTTCAAAAAGATATTTTCTTCTCACCTATTAGATTTCTTGTTGGGTTCCATTGAAGTGTCAACAGGTTTTCATTCAATCATCCTTGTTTTCTTTAGTTGATCTAATGATGTATTTTCTCTAAACTATAACAATGCCTTTCTTGGACCTTGCTACTTCCATACTTAAAAAGTATCTCTTGTTTCTTAGACTCTTGATTTTAAACTCGACAACACATTTCTTTGATTATAAGAAATTCTATTTTATCATCATCAGCAAGAATCATATCATCCTCATATACGATTAGAATCATATCATCCTCGATTGATTAGATATATTGCATTCATAATAACTTTCTCCCTAAATATTTTGGAATGTGATTAGAAATCATAATTGAGCGGGATACCTCAAGTAGATGCATATTTTTTTTTTCTTTCAACTATCTCATTTGTTGTGGGATATCAAAATATGAACTCATATGGGCGATTATATTTTTTGAGAGATATGATTCAAGGATGGAGTTGAAATATTTCTTTACATTATTAGTTTTGAGGATCTAAATTTTGCATTGAAATTGAGTTTGAATCATGTCATGAAAGGTTTGGAAGGTTTGGAAGATTTGAGTTGTTTCAGATTTCTCCTTCATTTGCAATAGATAAGTAGTTACGGTGTAATATTCAATAAATAAGAGAAACCATCTAGCCCCACTTAGGATTTTCACCCTTGAAGGTTTCCAAATATCACTGTGGATTATGAAAAAGAGCTTGAAAGTTTGTATCGAATCATGTGATAACTATTTGATAAGCAAAAGATGATACAACTTTGTATCATAAATTTGAATAACCCAAATGACAATGCCATAGGTAACCTAATTTTCTACAAGATACTCAGAAATTTGACATCAAAGTGAAGGTGGAAGCATTTGTGTGTTTCAGAAAGATTTTTCTTGAGCAGGCATAGCCTTGATGTATTTCAACACTGTTAATCAACTTTCTCGACCCCACCTGAACTCACAAAAGTATACAAGAAATTTAGTTGTATATTTCATATCATGAGTAAACTTACTGATAGAAATTAAATTGTAGTCAAATTGTGGAACTTATAAAATAGAGAAAAGAGTGATCCTGAGAGAGCCTTGCATCTCTTTTTGAAAAACTTTTTAGTGTAATTCATCTACAAGGTTGGTGTGCTGTTTTGAATTACCGTCTAGAAGTCTTTTCAGCACTTCAAGCTATTTCTCGGTGAATGGTTCATCCGACTCTTTGGATGTGGTAGTAGCCTTGATCTTGTTTTCTTGCTTTTTCTTTCCATGTTCAGGAGCGTTTTGGATAGAATTCCGGGTCTCTGATTCAGAATTGACCTTTGGATTTAAATTCGAAGTTTTCAACCTGTATTTAGTCATAAAAACCTATGTGCGTAGTTAGGGCTACTGCTGCTGTAGGAGGTTGACTGCTAGGCCTTTAGGGTAGCATAAAAATGATTTCCACTTGAGAGAATATGAATTCCCCCACAGAGAGAGAGAGAGAGAGAGAGAGAGAGAGAGAGAGATTTCCACTATAGAGAATCTCCAGGCAGCAACAAACTTACGTTTTGTGCTGCAACAAACTTACGTTTTGTGCTGCCTGCGTTCGGAAGCCTGGATAAGGTGGAATAAAGTAGATCACTGGAAGAAAACACTTGCAGCGAAGGAGGAACACCCCACAGGTAGATGGTGGCAAGAAGAGGACCCGGTGGAGGGCCTGCAAGAACTGATGGCTGCAAGGAGATACTTTGATAGAGAAAGAAGAGCTAGGATTTGTTTCCAAACTCTGATACCATGTAGACATAGAGGAAAACTGCTTAATTTTATTTTTCTTATATAGGTTACAGTTTTATATAGGGAAATCGATCCCTCCTAATTTATAAGCATGCCAATATCTAATCTGAATTTGGAAAGAAAATAATTCTGAAATAAAAATAACAAAAACATAAATAGGAAGTGAAATAACACTAGTTAAGGAGTTTCCAATCTTTCATGATAGGTGGGTGGCCGGCTGGCCCGCACATGACAGTAGCTGTTTACTTAGTTTTGCACATGATTTTCATCAAATGTTATTAATGATTCGAGCTTGAGCCAACCAAACTGATATGGTCCCAGATCAAGATTTATTCAAATTTGTTATTCAGTCTGATCTAATGTTTGCATTGATCTGATCATGATTTGATAAAGTTATTGGCTAGCGTGATATAAATTCAATTCGAGCCAAATCCATCACATCAATATGTGTGTGTGTGTAAACCTGGTTCATGATGAAGCTAAGCTCTATACCAATAAGATTTTGTGGCGACCTTTGATCTATGGTCACTTTCACTGCAACCATATTCCTCCATTTTAGAAATAAATGGGATTCAGTTCACATGAGATGCCATGAAATTGCATCAAATTTTGTTGGTAGAAATAATGCTTGTTCTCTAACAGTTTCATTCAATTCTACCATCTTTTTAATTTTTTTTTTAATTTTTGGGTGTCTGAACTATTGCAGGGAGATAAGCTAGAAATTATCATTGTTAATGCAACGGGTATCCGACAGGAGTTTATTGAACTGAGGAAGGATTAGAAAACCAGAGGTGCAGATCTGCTGGAAATTTGGAAGATAAATATCCTCCAACCAAACTTAAATTAATCTTCCCTTTCTATTTTGCCAAAATATTTAAATCTCAGCTTATTTCCTTAGATTCTTACTGCATCAAGTTGAGGATTTTATTGGTCTTTTTTCTGGTTTTGAAACATCACTACTGCAGTGATTTCTTTTTTCTTCTTTTTGCTGTGAGAATTGTGTTGCCTCAGACATTTATTTGTGATGAATGCTATTCAATTTTAGCGCTATAAATGTTTAATGGTGTAAAATTTACGGTTAAATCTTTTCTTCTTATGTGGAGATACATATGTGGATATCTTCTACCTGAATCTTTTTTCTCCATTTTGTTTAATTCTAATAAGTTATGATAATTTTTTGAAACAATATGCACCAAGTTTTTTTTAGGTCTATCTATGTTTCTTAACATAAATTGAATCTGAAACATCTACTCTCCTAACCGGATTATTAGATGTTCGACGTTTAATGTAACATATCTCTCTAATCTCACATGATATTGGGGGGCTGTACCAACTATTTCATGGATATATTTATTTTTCATTTTGTCTCTAAGTGTAAAGCCACTCATCCACCTAAGCATTTTCATCTCAGCAATTTTATGCTCATCTTTTATAGGCCAATATTCTCACCACGATTTCTAATATTTTTCTTAATGCTAAGTTGTAGATGCATTACTTTGCTTCGATCATCCAACTTGAATTATAATAATAAGATCTTCGTCTATATCACCATTACTTTGAACAATCAAACCAAGAAACCTAAAATGTTCACAACTTTTGTTGATTTGTTCACACATTTTTACAACTTTGTTACTATATCTACTATTAGTAAAATTGTTTTTCATGTATTCAATTTTAGATCTACTCAAATGATATTGGCTTAGAGCCGATTCCTGATGTAATCCAACTGAAATAGGAAAATAATTGGTCAATCCTTCTGTTCGAACACAAGTAAGCTCTAGTATACATATCTTTAATGACTTGAATATAAGTCATATTAACACATTTTTTTTTCTAGAACTCTCCTAAGAACTTCTCGTGGAACTTTATCATAAGCTTTCTAAATCAATAAAAATTATATATATATATCCACCTTACTCTCCTTGTAGTTCTCCATCATGCCTCTCAATAAATGTATATCTTTCATGGTAGACTTGCCTGACATAAATTCAAGTTGTTTATGAAAAATTTTTGTATTGCATCTTAAAATATGTTCAATTACTTTCTCCCATAATTCTAATGTGTTATACTTTAACTTAATTCCTCTATACTTTACTATCTTGTGCTTCTCTTTTATTCTTAAAAATATGTCCAAAATGACACTTACTTCTTAGCATCACAAATAGTTATCTTAGACTCTCTATGAGCCATTATATATTTTTTTCCATTTCCTTAAGCTTTTACATTTAGATCAATATTCTCTAAGTATCTTTTGTCACTTGTTTAATAGTTTATGTTACTTTATGTCACATAGAATTAACTTCTTTATGAACATCCTAGATCTTAAAAATGCTAAAGTTTGCTCATAAATTTTTTTTAGTTTTTTAAGTGCTTCCATCTAATTCTATAACAATGTGTCATTATATTTTAACTATTCATCTTAAATTTAAAATTAATAATCGATGTTGAGTATTCAAATTTTCATTTGCACTGACCTTATATTTTTTACATTCTCGACAATTTGTTTTTTTTATAAAAAATAATTAATTTGTGTTTTATTAGATCTATTTTTATAAGTAATAATATGTTCATCTCTAATAAAGTATTTGTAATAATAATATTATAAGCTAAAAGAAAATTCAATATGATTCTACCTTTTTCATTAATCATTTCAAAATTATAGTCACCATGAATATTTTTTAAGACATTCTATTACTTCTGCCAACATCTTCATTTAATTCTCATCCAATATAACTATTTTTTTTCAGAGGTATCATTTGTATTAATTTTTTGCAGTTTCAAATTTTTCGTTTGTACATATATCCAAACTTACTTGATGAGCACAAACATTTATAATATTAGAAATTTTAGTGCCAACATTAATCTTTAAGACTATATTTATTTCTCCAATCAAATTAATTTTTATAATAATATCTTTCAAACTCTTATTTTTAATTATACTTACACATTTTCTAGTATGACTCTTACATGCATGCTTAAATTAAAAAAAATAAGTTATCAAACTCCTAAGCCTTTTCTTCAACTCATTTAGCTTCTTGAATGTATAAGATATTTATTTTTCTATGAATAATAATATCTGTTAATTTCATTAATTAACCTGTGAGAGTATATATATTCTAAGATAATTTCTTAATATTAGTTTCATGTACTAACTTATTTTCTTGCATCCGTTCATAATGTGAGAACTATTGCTTATTTAACACTACACTCGGGTGCCAATGTAACGACCCTTACACATTTTTACAGTATTCTTGTCATACAACATGTCGTTTTCAAGCGATTTTTTTAGCATTTAAACATTGATTTAAAATATTCATATCATAATTTTTTTCGATAAAAAATTCTACGCTGAATACCGACTATGTAAAATAACCCTTTATTTTTTGCATCAGTAGTTTTGGTTTTTTTTTTTCTTTTCATATCCTAAATTTTTTTATTTGTAAAGAAAATTATTATATTTTATATTGTTATAAGTGTTCTTATGTTTTTTTTGTCTTTTAGAAATTTAATGTTGAAAAATTGTTCTTAAATTGAATTTATTAATGTGATAGCTAGAAGACCGTTATATTTTATTTTTAATAGTAAAAAATTGTAAAATTCAAAATTTTCTTAAATTTTTTGTTTTGTTTTTTTCATAGTAATTTTACGATTGCTTTTCAGAGTCGTAGCAATTAATGGTAAGGGTATGATGGGCAGCACCTTCATTATTTTTTTCAGATTATTATTTCACTTTTAGTTGGCTCTACATTTTTTTTTTGGACGTTTTTGTAATATATTTTTCATGAAATAATTTATATATAATGGATCTGTTAGTATGGTGGATGCAGGAAAATGATTGTTCAACTTTTTAATAATATTAACAATAAATAGTTTCTTAAAAATAATATTAATACGATTAGAGGCATTTACACACATAACATTCAATTCTTATGTATTTACATATTGAACCCCCAAAACTTTGTTTTTAACATCTATGTTGTCCAAATATCTTTAATATCACAAATAAGATATCGCGATTTTAATTTTTAAAAGGTGTATCATGTATCAATTAGGTGACATATATATATATATATCTATACATTGAAGTCCCTTTCCGCATGAGATTCCCACTCCTGATTTATCCATGATTGAGGCAACCCTATAACCATCCTGAAAAACAACAATAAGAAGAAAGGTCTCTACATACATATCATACAACTGTTATATATAACAGTTGTATGATATGTATGACAGTTGTATGATATGTATGTAGAGACCTTTCTTCTTATTGTTGTTTTTCAGGATGATTATAGGGTTGCCTCAATCATGGCTAAATCAGGAGTGGTAATCTCATGCGGAAAGGGACTTCCAAGTTAACATAGATAAATCACTTTACTCTATTCCATGGCATCACATTATTTCTCATTGGTTTTCTTTAACGTTGTATTATGTGTTTGTATATCCTAAAAATTGACTCTTGCCTAGTCGAAAGTAGGGCTGTAAACGAGCTGAGGCTCGACTCTTGTTCGGCTCATTCGAATTTGGCTCGTGTTCAAATTGGCTAATGAATTGTGTGTTGGTGTTCGGCTCAAATAACAAATTTTTGTTCATGTTCGGCTTGAAATTGGCTTTTTAGAATATAAAATGATTATAATAATTATTATTTTAAATTAAATAAAATAATAATTTTATCTATTTTTTTATATTTAATTTTAACCAGAAAACATTGATTAACTAAAAAAATTTTCAAGAGCATATTTAATACAAAATTTTACCCAATAAAAATATTAATATTATTTATAATTGACTGTAAACAGTATTATTTGTGTGTTTTCGGCAACAATAACACGCAAATTTACTTGAATAACATCGCCGCTGCCGGTTACCTAAAAAAACACTGCAATGACACCGCAATAACACCGTAAGTAAACTCGAATAACACCCCCACCAAAATACGCCAATAAAAGCGGGACCTCAAATAAATTCGGAATAACACTTGTATAACACCGTAATAACACCACAAAAACGAGCCTGAGATTGCTCAATATCGACATTATTAAGACACTCAAATGTCCATCATATGCCATCTAATCAAAAGAAACTCTTCATACCGTTTAATCAAAGCGGTTCATACTCATGCATTAATTGCACTCGAAACTCTATAAATAAAGCTCCACTTCTATTCTCATGGTATGGAGAGTTGTAAGCTTGAGGAGGAGAGCTTAAAGTCTGAAGAAAAGCTTGAAGCTTAGAGGAGCTGAAGTCCAGCATCACCTCATCGCCGATAGCCGCCAACCCATATATATATATATATATAGACACAACTTAAAAGAAAAAAAATGTTTATGGAACTAACGTTCTTTATTTATTTTCGTCATCATCGGTACAACAGCTGTACAAATTCATTTTACATCCCTCTACAATTATCTTTACAATACAATGCAATATGCACGTATTTTATTACATATACCTATAACAGAGCCATCCAACTAAAACAAATGGCTTTCTGGTTATAAATATCAGAAAAAAAAAAGTATAAAATAGCTGAGAATGTACAAATTTGCATCAAACACACAGAAAACATGACACCATTTTGCAGATTTTCTTAGTTCTCCTTTCAATCATAAGAAAAATTGTAGCAATTGTGTTGAAGAAGGGATGAGAAGAAGTTGCAGATGAGTTATGGGTCTCTGCAACCTGATGAATTTCAGCACAGAAGCCATGACTTCTTTCTTCTCTTCCAGAATTGAAGCTATGGCTGCTGCTTCTGGTTCGGAGATAGAAGCTTCTCCCTCCGATCTCTCCAATTTTGTCACTTTTGTTAAGACCTGCATAGTTAAAGAAGTTTATGATATGTTTATTATATAAGAAGGGGAATTTACAAACATACATCCAAATTCCTATATATTTACATATCTATATAACGCCTATAAACTTTAGTTTTACTTTTTTACATTTATATCACCCAAATCTTTCATAATCCATCAAAAGTATACCACCGCTTTAACTTTTAAAAAGCGAAATACACATTTTGGCATGGTTTGCAAAAACAGACGACAGAGAAAGGAAAAGCATTTTGGAGGAAGAAAAAAGAAGAACTTCAGGAATCAAGTACGAATCCCGATTGCTGAAATCCACAGAACAGGAAAATGAAGGCCGGCTGCTCTTCTTCTATTGTGGTTTGCATCTTGTATTCTTGAATTCGTTGAAATTAACAAACTCTTACGTTTAATGAAGTTGATGTATGCCACCTATTTGGTGATGGTTGATTATTAATTTCCTCTAGTAATATTCTATAGAAGCATTTTGTGCATCCATTAAGTTGATTAGTGGAGTTCTTTACGTGACCTATGGGTCCCGTGATTTTTACTTTATTTGAGGGGTTTTCCAAGCTAATAATTTGGTATTGCTTATTCTAGTCGGTTGTTTGCTCAATTTGATTGTGTGTATGCTTGTAATATAGTAAGTTTTTCGACTATTTCTCCAACAAGTGGTATCTGAGTTAGGAATAATTTGTGTTGGTTAAATAAAGGAGTTTATTAATAACAACAATAACATGAATAAGCTTACGACAACCAATTACTAAATTTGGAAGTCACATATGGAAGACTTACTTTGTTGTTTGGACTTAGAAGATATACTTTTGGATACTAACAAAGTTGGCCGATAAGGATTGGACTAAGTTGAATACAAAATCAATTAGCAAGATTCGACAATGGGTTGACAATAGTGTTTATTAATATTTTACTAATAAGACAAATGTCAACAAAGTTTGAGAAACTCTGAGAGAGTTGGGCGAAAAGAAAAATGCACATAATAGGACTTTCTTTTTAAAAAATTGATGTATCTTAGGTACACTAATGGAATTGTATTTTCTAATCACTTGAATGTTTTTAAGAAGATATTGAATCAATTAGCAGCATTGGAATGAAGTCAAAACTTGATGTCCTTGTCTTGTGTTTGATCAGTTCCTTGCCATTTAGTTGGGAGACTTTTGTTGTTTCTCTTAGCAATTCTGCTCCAAATGACATTCTTACTTTGAATATAGTGAAAGAGAGTATGTTGAATGGAAAAAAAAAAAAAGATAAATGAGCGAGGGATAATTATGTAGAATCGGGTGTTAATTTAAGTGAAACAGGATAAAAAAAAAGAGTAGAAATCATAAGTATTGTGAAAGCAATGACAAATCATGAAGAAAGTTTCAGACAAAGAATGAGTTCATATGTTTTCATCATGACATATCGAAGCATAAGCAGACTCAATACAAATTGTTAAAAAGAGAACAAAAGCAGAAGCAGAAATATGAAATAAAGAAAAATAATGCTAATACAACAACTGTTGCAGATAGGGATGACCCTATTACTTGTAATAGAAACAATATTAATCTCACATATAAGGATTCTCGTTGTGCACTTGATTATAGTACTCATATCATGTCACTTCTTGTCGTGATGTGTTTTCTATCTACAATGAGGGTATGTTTGGTCATCTGCAAATGGGGAAAGATGCAGAATGCAAAGTTGCGGGCATGAATAATTTCTACATGAATCCTGACTCCAGATGTTGATTGTCTCTAAAAAATATAAAACATATTCCTAAGGTCAATTTGAATTTGATCTTCAATGGTGTACTTGATGATAAAGGATGCCATAACCATTTTGGTGAAGGTAAATGGAAGCTCACTAAGAGATCATTCCTGACTGTTAGAGGAAAGAAGCACAATTCTCTTTATTTGATGGAGGCTTAGTATTAAGGGGGAGAAGTGTATGCAACTGATGATTCATCCACTCAACTATACGATATGCGACGGAGCGACTCGATCACGCGAGTTAGAATGGTATGAAGAAGCTTTCATAGAAAAAAAGGTTATTCCAAACTTGAAGACTGCCGAATTGGAGATATGTACTCATTGCTTGGCCGATAAACAACATAGAATCTCTTTTTAAACTCTCCATCCACCTATAAAAATTAATGTGTAGGATTTGGTGCATATTGATATATGTTCTATGGATGCTATGAGCCTTGGTGGTGCTCGTTATTATATTACTTTCATTGAAACTTGTTTCAAGAAAGTGTGGGCTTACACATTGAGATATAAAGATCAGACTTTAGGTTTCTTCAAGATTTTTCAAATGACAGTTGAGGTAAACTAGAAAAAAGCTGAAGTACGTCCGTTCAAATAATGGTAGTGAGTAAAGTGGGCCATTTGAGGCGTACTTTAGAACTTATGGAATCAAAATTAAGAAGACAGCCAAAAACTCATTAGCATAATGAAGTTGCTGAGAAGATGAACTGCACAATTAATGACATAATTCGTTTCATGCTATCTTCTTCAAAACTGCCTAAGGTTTTTTGGGGAGAGGCTTAAAATTGGTGGTTCACCTGATAATCTTATACCTTCAGCTTTTTTGAATCATGCCATACCACAGAGGGTTTGGACAGAGAAAGATATTATATATGGGCGCTTAGAGTTTTTAGATGCATAACATTTGTGCTTATTCCTAGAGATGTGAGGTCTAAACTTGATAGCATAACAAGGCAATACATCTTTACTGGGTACAACCACGAGGAGTTTAGGTACAAATTTTAGAATTCGATTGACAAGAAGATTATCAGAACCAAAGATGCAATTTTTTTGAAGACTAGACCATTGTAGATTTTGAAAAACCAAATGAGTCAAAGTGTACCAATGAAGAACAAGTTGTGAGTCACTTTCAACAGAAGATGATCCAAATGTTGAGGACCTAGAAGATGCACCATTTGGACCTTTGTTAACAAGATACAACAGAAATATCAACCTTTTAAGACATATTCTACCAGTGAATATGTGATGCTTACTAACGGGTGATAATCAGAGACTTTACCTGGAGGTTTTTTCATATGAGAAGTGAGAAGAGTTGTTGAGTGCCAGAAAAATGTGATAAAATTATTGCATGGGAACCACACTTATGATTTGTTGAAACTACTAAAGGACACGAAAACTTGAAAGAACAAATGAGTATTCAAACTGAAGTCGGAGGAGAATAGCTCACAACCAAAGTAGAAAACAAGGTTACTTGTGAGGGATATAGTCAGACAGGTAGTGCCAATTTCGATTAGATTTTCTCACCGATGGTGAAGACAAGTTCAATCTATCTTGTATCGGGATTAATTGTCAGTTTGAATTTGGAGGCGAAACAACTTGATATAAAAAACAATCTTTTTTCCCAATGATTTAGAAGAGAAGATTTACATGGAACGGACCAAAGGCTTCAGAGACAAAGAAAATGAAGATATTGTATGCAGATTAAGAAAGAATTTATATGGGCTTGAGCAAACGCCAAGTTAGTGGTATAGGAAATTTGATATTTTTATGAAAGCAAATGAGTACCTTAAGACCACTTGTGACTATTGTGCTTTTATAAAAAAATTCTCTAATAATGATCTTGTGATTCTCTTACTATATATCAATGAAATGTTGGTCTATGGTCATGATGGGACTAAAATTGAGAAGCTCAAGAGAGAACTTGACAAATCTTTTGCCATGAAAAACTTGGGACCGACAAAACAAATATTTGGAATGAACATTATTCTTGATAGGAAGAAGAACAAGTTATGATCATCTAAGGGGAGGAATATAGAGAGTTCTTGAAAGATTCAATATGAGCGGCATGAAACTAGTCGTATCTCCACTTGCAAGACCATTTAACCTAAACACTAAACAATGCCTTATAAGTGAATGAGAATCGAGAAATGAAGAAAGTGTATTATGCATCTGCAGCCGGTAGCTTGATGTATGTTATAATATGTACGAAACAAAATATTGCTCATGCAATTGGCATTAGTCTATTTCCTTCCAATTCGAGAAAGAATATTGGGCAGTAGTTAAGTGAATTTTAAGGTATCTCAGAGGTTCTTCCAAAGTGTGTTTATGCTTTAGAAACGATAATCCTATTTTGCAAGGTTATATAGATGCATAAATAGATGGTCATGTCAACTCAAGAAAGCCCATTTTGGGATACTTGGTTACTTCTGCAAGGGTGCAGTTTCATGACAATCTAAAATACAGAAGTGTGTGACTTTTGTCAAAGAAACTTGCAAAGAAGTCTTGCAAATAAAAAATTTGTAACAATAGTTGGGCCATAAACAATAGAAGTTTATCTTATATTGTGATAGTCAGAGTTCAATTCATCTCAGTGGACATTACACATTCCACTCACTTTCGAAGCATATTCATGTGGGATGTCATTGGATTCGAGATGCACTAAACTCGAATAAGTTACAATTTAAGAAGATCCATACCGATGTGAATAATTCTAATATGATGACAAAAATATCCCTGAAAGAAAAGCTTACAGTATGTCGAGGAATCGCATGAATAAGCGAGTTTTTTCTTCGCGTGATTGAGAGGGGGTGATTGTTGTGGGTCCATCCTACGTGATGTTTGCACTGTTCAGCTTGAGAAAAAACTGAAAATCGATTTTCTTTATGAATAAAAAAAGAGTTGTCATTTTTTTCCTTACTCCATACCCACGTCCCTCGTCTCTACAGTTTTCGCACAAACAGAGCAATTCGACTCTTGCTAGCTATCTTTCGAACATAGGAGACAAAGAAAGGAAATGCATATGGCGGAACAAGAAGGAAGAACTTCAGTAAACAAGTATGTCTCCCAATTGTTGAAATCCATATGACAAGGAACTGAAGACCGCTTCTAGTTTTCTATTGTGATTTGCATCATGTATTCTTGAATTTGGTGAGATTACTAAATCCTTATGTTTGATGAAGTTGATATATACCAATTACTCAATGATGGTTGATTACTGATTTCCTCTAGTAGTGTTCTAGAGAAGAACTTCGTGTATCCATTAAATTGATTATTGAATGTATAAGTGACCTACAGGTCCTGTGATTTTTATTCTATTTGAGGGGTTTCCTATGCTAAAACTTTGATGTTGCTTATTCTCATCAGTTGTTTGTTTAATTTAGCTATGTGTATGCTTGTAGTCTAATAAGTTTTTTTATTGTTTTTCCAACAAATACATATGAATTGAGTGATATGCATGCAAAGCTTTCTGACATATAAGAAGGGGCATTTACATCTATGCCATCCAATTCTATGTATTTACATATCTAACGCCTATACTTTGATTTTTGCATTAATATCACATCAAATATATTATTACTTTAACTTTTAAAAAGTGAAATACACATTTTCATGCATAGGTAGGGCGGAATGTATACGCAAAATTTAAAGTTTATGTGTTAGAAATTAAATTACATCGGAATTGAACGTTATATATGTAAATCTTCCTTTATGATATTAATTCGACAGTCACATAATATGAACTCTAACGAGAAAATTGCTGCACAACGAACATGTGGTTTGTTCAAATATTAAGATTTTAATATTTATTTTTGTAAGAAAAAAAAAATATGTACTGAAAATTGAGATTTGATGCAAGACAAAATTGATTTGTACAAAATTTTATGCCTTAGTTGAAGCTTACTGACAATTAATTCAAGAAGAAGAATAATGCAAAAAAAAAAAAAATCAATTATTCTAATTTTTAAAATTCATACAAATCGCAAGCTAAAACAAGTAAAAAACTGTAAAATTGCTTACTGTGGAGGCTGAAATGAGAATGATGGAGCTCAAAGGAGGCCACCGCTTGCAGGTCCAGCTGCGGGCTCCTCCCCTCGCGGCTGTATTCATCGACGACGGCAGCTATGGCTTCCTCCACGCTGGCCCCGAGCTTCACCATGGCTTTCACCGGCCCTGGACTCCCTTCTACTGCAACGCTGACCACCACCTTCGTCTCCTGCGGCTTCCATTTTAATTATTTTTAAAATTTAAAATTTCTTTTTAACATATTATTAAAAAGCACAAAATTATTTTTGGGAAATTTACCTATATACCACACAAGTCTTATGGAATTACATAACTAACACCTAAAATTTGATATAGCCTATGCATTAAAAAGGTACATTTGATTAAGAGAAAAAAAGTTGATAAGTGATATTTTTATGTGATAAAGATTTAAGTGCTATGACTGTAAATATTAAATTTTGGGTGTTAGATATGTAAATACATAAAAATTGTGTAGTATATATGTAAGGGTCTATTTGGAAAAATTTTCTGTCTACTTTGCTCAGATCGACACCACAGTTCTATTTGATAAACTAATTTTTTGCTATTATCTAAAAATTTTTAAGGTATGAAAAGTTTTTGACCTCAACTGTTAAAGTATGTTGATTTCTAGAAAGTTACGATCTGACTTTTTGAAAATACAATAAATTTGTAAATTCACTTCAACTTTTTGAATAACAGTTTCTTCTGTAGTAGCTTCGTCAAACAGTTGCAACTATCCCAAAAAAACTCTACATATTTTTTTTTCTTTTCCGGTTGAGTTTTTAATGAACCTTATTTCTTTTAATTATTTCATTTGAATTTTATTAGTTTAGGGTATAATTTTCGGATACTATGAAACTGACAAAAAAAGGGACTGTTTTGATATGTTCTTGACTGAAACTAATCAGCTTTGATAGTTTCAAGTAGGAGTGGTAACGATCCAATTTCAATTTGAGTTGGGTGGCTTCAAATCGGTTTGAAAAAAATTTGATTCAAAATTTTGGCTCATTATTTTCGATCCGAGCTAAAATTCAAATTAATTTTTGAGAGATCAATGATCTTTGAGCTAAAATTTACTAAAATCACAACTAACATTATAAGGGTAACGATCTGATTTCGAGCCCGAGTTGGGGCCAGCTCAAATCAAATTCGACTCAAAATTTTAGCTCGTAGCACAACTCCTTTGTTTCGATCCAAATCAAAATTCAAATTAATATGCGAGCAATTAACGATCTTCAGGCTAAATTCACAGCCCTAGTTTCAGATCATTTTAACTGAAAGTTAATGACATGATTAAATATGTTTTAAAACCATTATTCCATCTCAATTTTGTTCTAATCACATTTCGGTTTCATTGAATTTGGTAATTTTCTGTATTTACTTTATTTTATAATATTTAAATTATTCTAAAAATATTTTATTAAAATATATTGATTAATGCTTTAAAATAATAAATATTATTTTTAAACGAATTTTTACTCGAGTTTCATGATTTTGGCCAAATCTTGCTTGTTTCAGTTAAATTTTAGTATTTGCTTCCACAGTTTCGATCAATATGACCTAATTTCAACAATTCCTGACTAAAACCCCCAATCAACACAGAAAATTATTCGGCGAATTTCGTATTAAAGTCTAATTAAACCCTTTGCTTTCGGCATTTTAGAATCATTCTTAAACAAATCTCAAAACCTTCCCTAAACTTACCCTTCGATTCCCTCAAACACTTGGAGAAAAAAAAAAAAAATCATCGAATAAAACCTGTAATTCAACTTAACATCAACCAACCTCCCTTGAATCTCCCACGGCAGCCGACGGAGATTTTAGCCACCGCGACGCCGACATCACATCGGTACATGTATGCGGTCTAGGAATACGAATCGACGCCGTCCACTTCCCTTTCTCTCTTTCTCCGCCGATAGCCGGAACCCTCCACAAGATCGGCTCGGAGGCGGAGCGCGGGAGAATCCCATAGGGTTTCGAGCGCTTTGGCCGGCGAAGAGGAAGGAGAATCGGCCGGCGGGGAGATGACGTCAAAGGGTGAGGCGGCCGTCGGGCATCGCTGGAGAGGTTCGATGGCGCGCGGTGGAGCTTTAGGGTTTTCTCCGGCATGAAGTAGGTGGGAAGAGGAAAGTGGAGGAGAGCTGCACGAGCTGCTGCAGCGGTACTGTGCGGGAATGGAAGTTTAACGTTGTTTTGAAACGCCTGTAGCTTGTGTAAATTACGGGAGTACCCCTACCTTTTTTCTTTTCCTTTTATACCTAGCGGTGCTGCATGCGTTAATGCGATGTTATAATTTTTGAAAGTTTAGAAAGGAAAAATTATTGTAAACAGACAACAGAGATGCATGCGATGTTCAATCCTGTTTCTAGATCACGGTGATTTATGGTCAGAATGTATTTTAATGGGTCTCACTTTATAATTTTTTTTTTAAAAAAAATTGATTTCATCATGAACGTAAATCACCGTGATTTATGGTTATGATTGGACACCCCATGCAGACACCATATGTAATAATTTTTTGTTAGATAGAAATTGGAGTTTTGTATTTTAAAATTAACAGATATATTTTGAGGAAGAGAAATTTTGAATAAGACCGTTGAAATTTATTTTTTAGATTTATTTTAAGTTTATAAATTTGATTATTTTATATTTAAATATAAACATTAATGATTAAAACAATGGTAATTAGATTCATTATTATAAATGTAAAAAAAAAAAAGTATGTTATTTTAATTACAATTTTAATTAGGGATAAATCTCAAATTTGTTGAATCTATATAAATATTTATTTACTCTTAATAAATACATATAAAAAATAAGATTTATAATTTGGACTTTTTTTAAGTATATGTGCCAAAAAAAGTTTATGGATCATATTTAAAATAATAATAATTAAATTCATTCATATAATTTTTTATATAAAAAAAAGTAGCTTACAATATTATTTTGATATTAAATTTTTTTATCAAAAATAGTCTCAAAGTCATTTAATTGTAATATTAAATAAGCATAAATGTTGATGGACAAAAATATAAATATTTATCAATTTTCCCAATAAACAAATAACTAAAAAAATCTAAAATCAAATTTAAATCTAATTAAAATGATGAATTTAATGCATTTGAAATTTTTTTCAAATTAATTCGGTATTAGTTTTGACTTTTGGGTCCACAAAAGTTCAAATTTGTGGGGGGCAATGATGAGCACTTTTTTATAACATTAGAATAATTATTTTTGTAATAATTTAGGGGCATTTTGTAATTTTGGCGTTAATTATTGTTGGCGGCAGAAGAAATAAAAAAATAAAAATAAATAAATAAAAAATAAAAGATGAAGGCAACCGTTTGGATGCTGTCAGCGTTGCTTCCGCGGTCGGCGGGGAGGTCAAGTGGGACCCCACAAGCAGTTTATATTGTTACATTAAAATAAAACAAATGTGGGGGCGCCATTTACTTACATATCCAACCTCAATTCTTTTATGTTTACATATCTGACCTCAAAAGATTGTTCTAGTGTTCATAAAATGGATATTTAATGCACATAAATAATTGATAAATTATTAATAATGTCGAGTATCGAATGAATTGCTCAAATGAAAATAATTGATTGACGTTTAAGTAGAATATGTTAATATGTTACAACCGTGCCTTTGGTTCTTAGATGTATCGAATCGTAAGTTCATTAGTGAGACCTAAAAAGTTTTTGTTAGTAGTTTGTTTATACATGAAAGATCTTATAATGTTACCTAGCAATCAAGAATACAATTTATAAAGTCATGTGCTATCATTCACTCTGGACTTTTTGTCAAATACTTGAAATAAAATGAAAAAAAAAGATAATAGATCACATGGAAGCAATATTCAATGTAAGGGTTCGTATATTGAAGCGTAGGATGACGTATGAAAGGAATCGAAGTTATATTTGAAAGATGAACATGTCATATTGCTTACTCTATAGATTTATGGAAGCTATTTGCTCAACTTTAAAGAGTTTTTTTTTCTTGTCGAAAAATACAAATAAATAAGTTTTAATGATTATAATGGTTTTTTTAAATTTTTTATATTTTGTATAAAAAAGATGATTATGTTCGCCAAACTTAAGATTTGATATTACCTTTCTATTTGGTAAGTATTGGGGGAAATTATTGGTTGTAGTGGTAGTTGATTCAAATGATGAGCTTTTCACTTTAAATTTTGCTATTATAATGTAATAAGCCTTTGTCATAGTTCCTTAGAACCATATATAAGCCACTAATTGGGACAATTAATAAAAAATTATGTACAATTTCCAACACTTGATAGTTTGGTTCATATATGTTATTAAATATTTATGGGCAAGACACAATCACTCTTTTGATGAATGGGATGTTGAAACTTTATGCTAGAAGTGGTATTGAGGCTATTAATAGTGGGAACATAATTTTTTTTTATTAATTTTATGATCTACATAAAAAATATCAAAGAAAAAAAATAGATGCTTAACTATTTAATGGAGGCATAACAAATTTGATATTATCTCATTATTATGATGCTAAATATGGAACAATGCCACCAATATTTTAGAATAGTGTTTTTAAGCCTGCACGAGGGCTCCCTAAAAAAAAAAGGTTGTGTTCTTTACTATAATGATATTACATTGCTCGTTAGCACCCTGCTATTACCATAAAATAAGAGTCTACAAGAAAATCATCATTTTTACACTTATGTACAATGATAATAGTATAGAAATCTGAGCCTGAAATAAGAAAATATTTAGAACTTATAAATATTGACACTCCTGAATACTAATTTTTTGACAAAACATGCATGTACTTTCGAAGGAGATTATAGATTCACATACACTCATCCTCAAATCTATCAAATAAAATGCTTACATGTAATTTCTTGGCATGAGACATACAAATAAAAAAAAAGTTTCTTTATCAAGCTATAATATAATCCATGTTATAGAATATGTTATAAGGAAATATTTCACATAATTTTAAAATTCTACCACTATGACCCAAGAAGAAGCATAGTCAAATTACTTGCATCATATATTAAGAAATGATCTAGTAGGTCATGCACACATCTATACACAATGACCAAGGACACATGAAATGAATGATACAATATAATTTTTAGTACTCTTAAGATTTTTTATGGAATAAAACCATTTATTATAGTAACCTAAAAATATTATGAATTATATAAATTATTAATAAAGTGAAAATGTTAAAATCAAATTATAATTTAATATTATTAAATGTATGCACTTAATTATGGCATAAGAAGTACATAAAAAATGCCATTGTAAAGCTAAAAGGAATGAAAGTACAGCTCAGACTAGCGCTGGTAGTTGATGCCAATCAAAGCATAATAAGTTTACTTGAAACATTCAGGTTATCCATCTAAATATTATAAGATAGTAATATATTTTTAGAACATTCTTTTTTATTTTGTCGATAGCCAAATTGAAGAGCAAGAAATTATTTTTGGAGGTTGTTACAAATATTTCAATAATAAAGAAGTGGTCAATTACAGGCTTTCATATTTTAGAAGTTTTAGGACATATTTATTGCATACATCATTTACATTAAATTAGATAAAACCATTATTTTCTTATTACATTTTTTTTACTGTTAGTATTTGCTCATAAATATATTACATCAATTTATAGGTGAAATGGTCATGTCCTTCGAGAATATTATACTTATCTTTAGAATTACAGTCCATGACCTAGCTTTGGTTAGGTATATCATGGTCGATAAAGGACAGAGATAGAAGTCATGGCTTAACCCTTGTGAAACACTATTTGGTAGTTATCCAAAGAGAGATTATACACAAACACCCAATAAATCAAAATCTTTCTTTAAAATTTAGAATCAGCCACATCTAGGTAAAAATATACATGCTACTTCGGTTGCTAAAATAGAAATTAGATAAAATCACCATTTGACTTGAAAGAGATTGAGTTATATAAGCATGTTTGTGCATATGTATTACTCATAATACATTTAGATGTGAAGTCCTTATGTAGTATCTATGAAAGAATCAGAAAAACTCAACAAATTCAACATAACAAGGTGCATTCAAATTTTTTGAGAATGGAATTTTGAGCATTTATATAAGATAACCAATGCTAAATGTAACTTAGCCATTATATCTTGAAGGGAAGACTCTATGTTACATGTCATATTATAACTACGCTAATTCTAATTAATTAAGGTGACATGTTTCACTATGTATTAAAATTAACATTTGTTAGAGATCGAATGAAGAGATGGTGCATCATATACAAGTTAAAAATGTGCAAGTTTACATTGATAGAAATGATGGTTTGCTTCAGAGTTAGGTTAGCAACATAATGTATAACACAACATAAAAAAAAAAAAAAAATAAATATTAAATATATTATGATATATAAGTGATTTTGAAGCCATATGTGCATGACCATTTCTTAGTTATGCCACATATAAATGTATCCAATTTTCATATTTAAAACATTTGAGTATCATTGATAACTCGAAAGTGTGGATATGTACTTCAAAACATGACAAGAATGTTTGGTGTGATATAATGAATCAATATAGATCATATATAGCAAGGGTATAGGTGAGTTGATAGTAGGAGGAATAAATACATCAATTGGTTTGACTATCATAAAAAATATATATAAAAACGTGGGATAAAATGGTAGTTTATATTATTGAGAAAATTCCAAAAGATGAGAAAATTTGTGTCATACTATATGTAATGGTATAAGTTATAAGGTTCATTATATGACCTTGATGTAATATTGAATCATCTAGGCATGTAGTATCCTCATTGGAGAGAGCACTAGTGTGTGCGTGCGCGTGTCATTTAAGTTTTCTTATTATTTAATAATATATAATAATTAATAATATTATAATATTATTATTTTGTCTGATTAAAAAAGATTCTTCAACAATCTTTTGACATACATAATGATAATGCTAGTATCTTATTACTTGTATTAAAACATTATATAACATCATTCAATAACGCTATAGAATATCATATAATAAATGGCTTGAGGGTGTCATTCCTACATTCATCCACATACCGGACCTCAAACCCTCTACATATGTAGATTACATTTGTTTGTCATTTTAAATATAATACTCATAAGTGCGGCAATATATTACTTGTCTTGGCCATTATTCACCTTAAGTCGGAGTATTTTGAGAGGAACCTACTTAGCATGGTCCTAAATACCAGTTAGACATATACTAATGTTGCTCAAATGTCACTTTTGACAATGCCAAAGACCCATTATAACTCGGGTCAAATTTGAATTTCATCTCCAATTCCACTTTAACATTAGTAATATTTGCATTAACTAACTCATCATTCAATATAAGATACAATAAAAGTGATTGAGAGACTTGAATGTTAGAGTTAGCTTAGAAAGAATCCATTGTGCACAATAAATCATCACACACAAACATAGATATATCATATATGTGGACATAACAATTAAGATGAATGTGTATTTGCAACTCTTTTGATGTACTTACTAATGTAGTTTAAGTGGACATAAAATTCAGGTGTTGGATATGTAATTACATAGGAATTGAGTGTTATATATGTAAAAGCCCCTAACATTAAACTATATTATAATTGAAGAAGTAGAAGCACCTTTACATGACTGGTCTTGTCATTTCAAATAAAGAAATTATTGTCTTCCCACTTGGTCGATCCACCCTTTATCAATTCATTGTACTGCTTCATTAAGAGTTATCCTCAATTGATTTCCAGCCTCCAAATCCCGCATTAATTTATGTGGTGTTTAGGGCTTTTTTTCAATTTTGTTGCTTACAAGTCATGAATTCTCAATTGAATTTGATGTATTCCTATGAAGCGGCACAAAATTTCAAAAAGTGTTATTTACATATATGCCATCTAATTCCTATGTTGGTACATATCTAACGGCTAAACTATTTTTCGTTTTATTCCAACAAATATATCATCTTTTTATATATATGTAGTGTAAAATTATCCATTTCAGTACTAATCTTCTAGGCCCACTTATATTTTATGATTTTTTAAGAAAGTCTAGTAGTCCTCCCTTATAACTTTTATATGTTTGATTTTTAATTGAAATGCTAAAATAATTCCCGATTATATATATGGGGCTGTTGAGAAATTAAGACGAAGAAAAATAGAAATTGACACAAATCTAGAAGATCACACAGAGATTTAACGATGTTCGGTAAAGATGCTTACGTCATCGGGAGCAGAGCGGCGGCTTTTCCATTAATCCAGAAAAAGAGTACATGATACATAATTAAATAATCTAGGGTTACAAACAGGCCTATTATAAACCTAGAAATAGCATAAAAGAAAATCTTAAGGAAACTCCTCTGATATAGACAGAATCTTCCGCTCTGCTCCAGCATCTGTCCATTTATGGTATATGAGCAATATCTAACAGGGGCCGTTTTAATCCAAGAGTTTATAGAAGTGTCATAATAGGCTTGAATCTCTTTAAATTAGAGCTGAAATAATAGTCTCTATTAAGGATTATTAAAGCTCAATTTTAAAACACTTTGAGCACATTTTGTCATTCCTATATAAGCTTTGGTACTATTAAATGAGCCCTATGTAAAAACTTTGGGGACTATTTCGGCACTTTAGTCGTTACTTTTCTTCTTTAAATTTGACAATTCAATAATTATAATTTTATTTGGACATTTCTAAGGAAAATAGAAATTTATTTGGAGTTTATTGACGTTAAAACTATGGCGTAATAGTTTATTAGTCATTAAACAAACTTTGTATTTTAGATTTATTTTTAATGGATTCATTTAAACCCAAGATAATTGGAGCCAAAAAATTTTTTCCTACAAAGATTTACATGCATACCACTCAATTCTTATGTATTTAAGTATCTAACATCTAAATTTCAATTTTACTTTTATATATACATACATATATATATATATATATATATATGCATCTTAATCATATATAATGATATTTTAAATTGACTTAAAACTGTTTTATATTTAATCATTTATATATATAAATAGTTTCAAGTTAATTTCTCAATCAATCTTTTAATCCTTAAAGAATTGTCTTTAATTCAAGAAATTATTGAGTACGGAGAGCGTACGCAAGCTGCTTGCGCTCTTCGACATCAACCATCCCTTTAATTTTTTTTTTTTTAAATTTAGTAAAAGTGTGACCCACTGATATACATAGATGATTGATGTGCGGCTGTGGTCGGAGAACGCACGTGGCATACATAGATGATTGATGTGTGGCTATGATCGGAGAACGCGGCTGTGATCGGAGAACGCACGTGACATACATGGATGATTGATGTGCGGCTGTGATCGGAGAACGCACATAGCTCTGCGTACGCTCTCCGTACGCAATAGTTTTTCCTTTAATGCGATCACTGCACCAGAAGAGAAATAGAAAATTCCTGCGCACAAATTCCCTATAATTATTGTTAAATTTTTATGGTATGTATATGAACCTCACTATCGTTTCCATGGACAAATAAGCCTCCTAATAGCAAAAATTATAAAAAAATACGACAATTATGGTTAGAAATATATTTAAAAGTTCATTTCAACTAAAATACCCATGGCTTTACAAATAGGGTCAAAATTATGGATTTGTTCATAACCAAATCATTTTAACCGAATTAAATTTTGGTTGGATCGGTTCAGGCTCAATTTTATCAAAATTTAGATTGCTTCGATTTTTCGGATGTTGAATTTTGGTTACAATCAGTTTGACCAATTTGAAAACCGGTCTACTCAAACCGGCCAAATGTTACCTCTTTAAACAAACATAATCTTTCAATCAATGTAACTTTTCAAGCTACTTCCTAACATTGCAAAATGTGTGTGTTCACGCTACAATGAAGTTTCACAACGATGGCCTCTCCTTTTATGGACTAGGAGGATTCTGTATTGTCACACGCTACGCTTGATTGCTTAGATTTAAATATATTGTTCATGCTCTTTAATCCTGAACCCAAAAGATCATTAGTTGCTATAAATTACACGTTGAGAATTTAGCAGAGCCTTTTTTGGGTCACTTTTAGCTTAGAACCATGAATAAATTATTTTAAAGTTATATTCAACCGCTCTTTAAATAAATTATAATTGATTAAGATTTAAATGAAATTTGAATCATGATTTAATTATATGATTGAACAAGCTTCAAACCATCTTCACATCATAATCAAACAAGATTTTATTTGTCTTCAAATTATGCTTAAATTATTTTCCAAATCTTATTCAAACTTTCAAAAAAAAGTTCAAATAATATTCATATAAGTTTCATATAAAATTTGATCAGAGTGCGAAAGTAGTTGGAAGAGTTTTGATGATGGTTGAATCATACTTTATGATGAATCGAAGATAATTTGAATATGGTTTAAAACTGGTTCAAAGATGGTTTAATCATGGCTCCATCGTGAACCCGAAGATCGTTCAAATCATGATCAACGAAAGGTTGAAAATGGTTCAAAGATGGCTTAATTATCGTTTGATTATAGTTTAAAGATGACTATTCAAAGAATATTCAAGTCATGATAAAAAATGATTCATAGATGATAGAATAAAGATCTAAAGATGATTCAATCATTCTTTGAATATAATTAAAAAATATTTCATTTTATTTTGCCCTTATTGTCTCTTTTGAAATTTATTCATTTAAAGTATTTTATTATACATGTGAATCTCCACTCTATATATATATATATATATTGCAATGAAATTGATTTGAAGACACAATCGTTGCGGCATCTTGCATCATTTAAAGCTCATTTGATCTTTCTATTTATTTTATTTTATTTCATTTCATTTTTTTTATCAAATTTGGATGCCTTTTTAGCACTTTGGAGTTTATTGAGATGTGAGTTCATTTTAATGCTTAGTTTTAACACCCAATATGGATCCTACTAATAATAAATAAAAATCACGCTAATCTGGCGGTCGTTAGTAGCTGCCTCCTAGATTGATTTGTCAGACTAAATGGTTTCAGATGGTTCAACTCATAAGGTTCCACAATCCTAGATGTTTGGTTTAATAATATCCTTAGATCTACTAATTATATGCCCTCGATAGCTCCATTATTATAGCTTTCATGATTGTTTTTTAGACATGACATCAACTATCCTCCTATTGCTTCCTTTCTCAATGTCTTCAACCATGATACACATTGGTTAATTTCTAATCAACACCTTAACTACTAGTCACCATATCATGCTCCAATTCCTTCCGGCTTTATTAATATCCCAACGCCTAGCAATGGCCTCGCTAGTTCTCATTTGAATGACACCATCATTCCATCTAATTTTTGTTCTCAACGACTTAATGGTCGACATCTTCACGAGTGTCACCCCACCAATTCAATCAAAACTCTCTACACTCAACTCTCTGATTTTCTACTATTTTTGTTTGATTTTACCCACCTTGATATCCATAATATTCAATCTAGTCATCTATGTTAGACCCAAAACACAACACCACCAACTTCTAAGCCAATCAGAACATACTCATTTAACACTAATCAGGATTCAATACACGCCCTTCATATATAACAACTTGCCACTACATAATAAAAGCATCTCCAATCCCAATTTCAAGAGGCCACAATAAGTTCTGAAGTAGATAATAAAAGTATTGCATTCCTCTTTTAAATGTGTTAACAATGATTTCATAAGAGCACTATTATGTTACCATCGAGATTGACATCATATAAAGAAAACTCTTCATTTTCTTTCTCCTCTACCTCATTATTCACTCATCAACTCTAGCCCTAATATATATTATATACTACTTTAATAGTTGGTGCATCCCCTTCAAAGTTGAATTACCCCCTTATTGTATCATAGAATTGAAATATATAATATCATAGAATTGAAATATATAAAATCGTGTACTCTTCACCTATCTTCTCCATCTCTTTCTTCAATCATCTTCCTCTTGTTGAGATGTAGGTCATCTTCATCAAAACAGATTATACGGATATCCCTAAAGGGATTGATTTCACATATTTTTCATACTTTTCCCCCAAGCATGAAATATTTTTTGTGCTATCTCCCCGTCTTATTAGCCAGACGACACCCTCCCCCAATGACATTTAAAACACTTTTTTAGGGCTTCACATCCATGTCATCATATCACCACTCTTAATACAGAGATTACCAATGAAATAAATGACTCTTTGATAATAATTCTCTTAATTAATCTAAGCAAATTAAATTAAGTATCCCACACTTCATTATTTTTATTCTTGCATTATATTTTCTCCTTGATCTCAAGCAACTTGTCAACTTTTTAAGCTTCCCGTGATGGCTACTTGTGAATAATAAAAAATGGCCTTAAGAGTGGTTAGCCATTCACAAAGCACAAAATTCAGAGAAAATTAGTTTGAAATATATATATATATATATATAATGTGTTTTAGGTACATGTTCGAGTTTAAACAGTTCCCATGATAGATATTGATGTCGTGAGAACCATAAGCAATTGATTTTGAAAATGACCGGAATAATGGGCCATGTGACAGGCTATCAAGTAATAATTTGTCAAAAAGCATACAAAAGTTGATTGGTAGATTACACAAAGACTTATCTTTGATGGTGATTAAAATTTAAAGGAGCGGCCAATTAACGGGACCAGGGAACTTCTGTCTACGTGGAGTTTGTTATGCTATTGATGTAATTATTATAGTGTAGGATAAGAAGAATAGCATTTTCTAAAATTTAAGGGGCTAAATGAATAGATTGAGGTGGAATTCGAGTCTATTGGTAACGTATGGGTTATCTAATTCAGACTGCGTTGTTGATGTTGATGGGATTTGATAGAAATTATTCTTAATGAGGCGAACAACTATTACCAAACATGAGAATTATTCAAAGTTTGTCTCTCCATACAGTCTCACATTCAGGACTAGTGTCAAGTTAAACATCTGTTTAGAATTCTTGGTTGATTTGATCTTAGTTTTAGACTAAAGTTTGAGATCAATAATGAGCAATCAGACTATCATACTGAAGCACATGGACATCATATAAAAAAAGAAATTTTTAGATCTTTTTATTCTGCCCTTGCAAGTTCAAAAAAAATATTTTTGCTTCCAACGGAATAAATTGATTACCTCTTGATGACAAATCCAATGCTTTAAAGCTTCTCCTACTTAAAATTGTGGAAGGTAACCTTGCAAAATTTATGACCACCATATAATATTAATGCTCGTTTAAGATACAATAAAGTGCCTATTTTATAAAATCCAACTCATATTAGGAATCAACCATGGCTCTAATTTTATGCTAAGAAGAGCACTAATTTGCTTGTAGCTAATTTACACGTGCAGCCTCCGGCTTTATTTTATCCGCTTATCTGTTGAAAGTTATACGCAAGAAAATGGAAGCAATCGCTGAAACTAAAAATAGACATTACACACGAGCATTCAATACAAAGCAAAAGAGCTTCTATTGTTGCTAATCTCCCTCTCTCAGAAGATTTAATTGTGCATCCCTAAAATCTTAATTACTTTTACTAGTAAAACAAACAGCTGAATATGAAAAATAAGCTAACAAACCTACCAAACTAATATCTTTACATGCAATACAAGCAAAATTTTAATTTTATTCCTTAGAAAGAAAAATAATCTTAAACAACTATATATACAAAAAAACAAAACGTTAAAAAAGACAGAACAAAGATATACAAATAAAATCCACAGATTGAAGAAAAAGATATTCAAAATACTTATACTATTCTCAAAAGAAAGCATAAAACCTTGGATGACCGAAATAGCTGAAGTTAGGGCAATGAAAAATAGCAGGAATTGAATAAGGCTGAAGAAAATAATATTGATAATCATGATGAACTGAGCTTGATTTATTGAGATATAAAAAGTACCACAAAAATTGTCTGATGACATGTGATTTCTGATTAAGAAGCATCCACCGTTTTCTTCATTAGTGCGCTCTATGGGGAAAAAAAATCAAAGAGGTTATTTTACTCCTGAAGCCCTCTGGCAAATTTTCTTATCGGTTAAAACTTTTTGGAAGATTTTTTTAGCGGAAGATGATGTTTTTGCGACGCTCATGATGGATGCAGTTCTGGAGCCAACCATAGCTTTACTTTCTTGTCAGTACTGGCTGATGCTAAAACAGCTGCCTGAATGTTCCCTGCAAAATATATGAGAAGCCATCATGATCGACATGAAACATATTTTTAAAGGAAAATTTAGGCATGCAGTCATAAAGCCGTTGAAGATGAAACATTGAGGGGGTGTTTGGCTATACCCCGGACTTAACTTAAATTTTTAATAAATCCTATAAATTCGAATTTATCAAATCCAAAAGAGTTAAATCTAGAAAAAAATTTGATTCGATCAAGGTTAAATCCAACTAATTCCTATGAAGTGTTTTACGACCAGAGAAGCGACAACTCTCACATCTTCACTTCAATCCGTTAAATCCATCTAATAATTGGATTTAATAAATCCAGGAATTATGTCAAAAACAGAAAATTTTGGATTTAGAAAACTGCAGGATTTAACTTCAACCTTTTTTCCTTTTGACAGATTTACGTTAAATATTAACGTAAATTTGCGTTTAAATTACGCACTAAACACCCCTAAAAAAGGTGGATACAATCGTAAGGCTAATTTATATTCATTTATTCAGATGATGTAATAAGTTTGAACAATCTTTCAGGCGGATCATTTATATTTGTGAATATATTTAGTTGAGTTTAACAATTTGCTCGCTAAAAGGTGGATTAAAATGTTAATTTGATTATTTAACTCCTTATTTGGTGAATTCTTCTATACATTTCAATCATTTTTATATAATATGCACTTCAAAAATGTTGCATATTACTATAAATATAAGTATGATAAACATATTAAGCAAATAATCAGACCGATAGAATAAAATTTTATTTTTATTCATAAAATATTAAAAATAATGCTCAGTAAATTATTTCAATTTTGATGAAATGTATAATCATACATGCAAGTATATAAAAACATTAGCATCCTAATATAGTTAGCCAGGCCTGATTGTGGATTGACCATAAAAAGAAAAATAAAGAAGTTTGTAAAAGTATTTAATCATTTATATCCCTAAGGCTGAGAACTAATTCGGATTAATTTTGTGTGGTAGGGCATTAATCAGGTGATTCAGCTGGGTGAATCAGTCCAACAATTCAGTATTACGTTACTTAATAAAACATATTGCTACTATAATTTAATAGATGAGTTGCTTTGTGAGTTGTCCGGTACTCCAACCTATCAAACAACAGACTAATTACTCGTGAAGCACTATAAAATCTGATAGCAAATTCATACTGAGAAGAAAAAATAGATTTTTAAACTGTGAAGAATCATACCATTTGGAATCGCTTGAGGAGCCCACGCAATGCCTGTAATGTCACCTGTTTATCGGTAAAAAATCGTTAAATATGCATGAACAAAAAAAATTTAAAAATTAATAAATTACATGTTTTCAAAATAATACTTAAGTATGAATGTCTTAGAAGGAACAATGTCACTGCATTTCACATTTTTTTGTATTTCAAGACTCAAGTTGATACCATGTTTATCCAAGCAAAAAACAAAAAAAAATGTACATGCGCTGTTTATCATGGCGGCTCATTAGTAAAAGAGCATTAGCAGCAACAAATGTCATTAAAATATCAAATAGACGCAGCCCGCACCATTCACAATATGTGACTTGCATATATATATATATATATATATATACTCAT
>NW_018164743.1:1817290-1827041 GCF_001263595.1 Phalaenopsis equestris
TATATATATATATATATATATATATAGGACCGCGATGGACGTTTCGAGAGCTCTGCTAGGGCTCGGGTTTCCTAGCGATCTGAAGGCGATTTCGGGATGTTGACGGCGTTTCTTCTCTCTCGTCTGTCGGATGTTGGTGAGATCTTTCCGTTTGCTTTATTGCTTTGGCTTCTCCTTCATGCTCGTCCATGCTCCACTGTTTTTTGGTTTCTTGCTGTCAATGGCGAAAACTTATGCCAGGGGCTCCTCCGATGCTGCTCCAAAGTTTGTTTTCCTTCTTCTTTTCATAAATTTTTTATTCTTGGTGGGGAGTACAACTTCATAAGAAAGCAGGGGAAGAAGGGGGGTAAGTTTGCGCTCCTCCTTTCTGACTCTGAGAACACTATTCTGGCTTCTGCTTGTCGATTCCATCTGGTGGGTAAGTTTCTCTATGGGCTACCAAAATTTGATTTTCTTCTTAAGAATTTCGAGATTTTGAATTTGACTGGGGGTTGAAACATTGGTGCTCTCGATGGTAGGCATATTTTGATTCAACTTTCTAATGAGGATGACTACGCTAAACTCTTTGCTTGTAGAACTGTTCGTTTTGAGGATGTTTTGATGAAAATCCTAAAATGAACTACTAATTTCAACCCTCGGGTTGAGCTTCCTATTGTTCATGTTTGGCTTCGTCTGTCTGGTTTAAAAGTGCATCTGTTTAATCATGAGATATTATTTCCAATCGCTGCCATGTTTGGTAAATTGCTAATGTTAGATGCTCCGACTTTCAATTTAACAAGACCCTCTATGGCAAGAATTTAAATTGAAAGAGATGTTACTTTACCCCCCCACGCCAGAAGAGGTTTGAATAGGTTCTACACATACTGGTTACTGACAACAGGTTTTTCTTGAGAAACATCTTCACTACTGCTCTCATTGCCGCATGTTTGGACATGATTCAGTGAATTGTTTTCACCTGCATCTTGAATTAAGGAAAAATAGCGCGGGTCGTTTGACCTCTACTGAGATTCTCAGCTCAGAGAACACATCCTGAGATTGGACAAAATGTCCCTTGTTTGGAGGGGAATACTATGCAACATGGCGCCGTTGTGCATGATGGCCCACCAAACAATGAGAGGTTTGAAGCCATAGTGGAACGGGTTTCTGATACACTGTTCACAACTCCCCACACCATCTCAAATTATGCCACCTTCAACTACGAGCGCTGAGCTATTGGTTGAGCAGGACATTGAATTACCTATAGCCTATACTTATGCTGGGGAATTACCCATTGTGGAAACTCCCCAAACCTTTGCACCTCAACCCCCCTGCTATGCACTCTACTACTACACAGACTGCTGATGTTCAGACTCTTGACCCGGTTGCTGATGCTGCTTTGGCCTTGGATTCTGAATGGAGCATTTAAAATTACAGTAGGAGAAGAGGAAGAAGGAAATCTGAAATTTCTAATTTGAAAACTTCAAACATTATTGATGTCACTTACCATTCTGAGGGAGAGCACTTGCACCTTCCCCCTAGGATCATTAGGAGGGGTGCTTTGGGCCAACATGTTTAACATCTAAGTGTGGAACATTAGGGGAGTGGCGGACCCCCGCTCCCTTAATCGTTTAAAATATTTATGCAAGGTCCATAAGCATGACATTTTTGCAATTTTGGAGCCATTGGTGTCTGTCCATAAGGATGGTATTATTAAAAAATTCAAAAAATATCTCCACTATAGTAATCAGAACAATAAAATCTGAATTTTTTGGATGAACGAAAATAAATTAAACATCATTGATGATGATTTGTAATATGTTCTTGTTCATTATATGTTGGAGGAGTTTCATGGTTGGGCTACCTTTATTTATGCCAGCTCCTTATTACAGGATAACTTATTTCTTCGGCAACAACTTATACACATTGGTGCTTCTATTGCTGATAACTGGTTTGTTGGAGGTGATCTTAATATGGTCATGTCCCCTTCAAAGAAAAGAGGTGGAGCTAAAGCTGATATTAATCTTATCAATCGGTTCTGCGAGCATATTAATGATGCTGGGCTTTTTGATTTGGGTTTTTCGGGCTCTCCTAACACTTGTAGGTTAGGTCTACTTATGCAGAGGCTTGACAGATTTCTGGGCAACTCTTCTTTTTTGGATTATTATAATATCATTTATGTCAAGCATCTTAATCATGCTGCTTTTGATCATAATCCTATTTTGCTTAGCTTGACTTTTCATTCTAAACCTGCTTACTCCTATTTTAAAATTCTCAAAGTCCGGACCTCTAATCCTACCTTTCTAAATCTGGTTAAATAGGCTTGGAGTACTGGGTTGTGTGGCAGCCCATGGTTTATTTTGCAGCAATTGCATAAAAAAAGTGACTTCTCTTTTGAAGAAGTGGAATTTTGATGTGTTTGGCAATGCCCACTCCAGAGTTTTGGAAGCCCAACAGGAGGTAGATGCACTAGAATCACAGGTTATCTGCACTCCTCTTGTTGAAAATGTCGCCCAGGCTCACCATAAACTCCTAGAGGAAATCACTATTGAGGAAGATTTCTTGCGTCGGAAAGTCTGTAACACTCACTTTAACAATGGTGATCGAAATACTAAATATTTCCACACTACCATCAAGCATAGAAGGAACATTAATGATATTCTTAAGATTGTCACATCTGAGGGTGTTGTTCTTACTAATCTTGATCAAATTGGCTCCAATGTTGCGGAATAATTTGCTTCTCTATATGATGATGTTGTTCAGGTCACTGCAATTGATCCTCAGTTGTTTGATGCGAATAGAGTTTCGGTATCGTCCCTCTGTCTGACCCTCTAACCCTCCTTCGGAGATGGAAATTCTCACCGCTCTCAAAGAAATCCATTCTCAAAAGGCTTTTGGCCTTGATGGATTTACTTCTACTTTCTATATTTTTTGTTGGGATATCATTAACAATGAGGTAATTCTAGCCATTCAAAGTTTTTTTTCAAGAAGAAGATCATGGTAAGTATTTTACTGCTGCCCTGATGTGCTTATCCCTAAATCCATTTAGACCTATCTTCCCAACTTCTGTGGTTTCTAAGATCACAAGTAAATTGATTGTGTCCCATTTACAGCCTCACCTTCCCTCCCTCATTTCTCCACATCAATCGGCTTTTGTGAAGGGCTGTGATATTTCAGATAATATTTTGTTAGCCCAAGAAATTATTGAAGATCTTGATAAGAAATGCAGGGGTTGAAATATAGTTATAAAACTGGATATCAACAAGGCCTTTGATACAATAAGTTGGGATTTCATTATCAATGTCTTGGTGGTTAGAAGTTTCAGTTCTAGCTTTTGCATGCTAATTAAAAAATGGTTGTCCAATAATCATTATAGTGTGCTTGTTAATGACAATTCTTATGGTTTTTCCTTTGCTAAAAGGGGTATTAAATAGAGGGACCCTCTCCCCTATTATTTTCATCATTATTATTGACTACTTATCTAGATCGTTTTCAATTGTTCTACCCTCACACACAATTCTCTCATAAGGCTAAAACTATGGTCTCCCACCTTGTTTATGCTGATGATGTTATTATCTTTGCAAATGCATCCAAACTTGCTATCAAAAAATTAATGACACTACTAAATGATTTCCAGAATTGTTCTGTTTGGCTTTTACTGTGACAAATGTCAGTTGTATTTTGGCAAGCATTTTAAAAATTATATTGCTAATTGGGGGGCTTCTTTCACTAGTTATCATCACGCCTCCCTCCCTTTAAAATATCTTGGGGTAAATCTGATTAGAGGAAGGAAAAGACAGATTAAAATGGATGGTGTCATTGACAAAATTAAGCATAAGATAAATGATTGGAGAAATGTCTTCCTTCCTACTGGGGGTAGGATTACTTTGCTTTCTAGTGTGCTTCAAAGTATTCCTCTATGCTTTACAGGTGTTCAACCCAAAGAAGAGTGCCATTAAAGTTATGGAGAGGTTTTTTAATAAATTCCTATGAGTTGGTAGTGGTGCTCAGAAGATTTGGGTTTCATGACATAAGATGTGTAAACCCAAAAAAACTGGGGGCTTTGGTTTCAAAGTTTTACAACATACTGTGAAAGTAAATCTTTGAAAGCTTTGGTTTAAATTTAGAGAGGGTTCTTCTCTCTGGGCACCTCTTTTATGCATCAAAAATACTGTGCCACTTCCCACCCTTCCCAGGTTTTGTGGAAGTTAGGTGACACTAGGATCTGGAAGGCAATTCTGAATGTCAGATCCACTGCTAGGGATTTTATGTTTTGGGATATTGGTGCTGCAAGCATCTCTTTCTGGAATGATAATTAGGGAATGCCTTCCTTTTCTGAGCATACTCATCCATCTCATACAAACGATTTGCTTGTTTCTGATCTGTTTTCTCAAGGAAGTTGGGGTTTCACTAAGTTTTTTTCTCTGGTGGGGGGGCTGAATGCTAAGCATATATCTAATATTCCTACTACTCCTTCCCGCAGAGATTATCCTGTTTGAAAGAAGTCTTCTTCACAGTCGGTCTGTAAATTGATCTATGACCCTTTAAACTTTCATCCGGGTTGGTTTTGGGGAAATTGATTTTGGCATAAACTCTTTACTCCCTCTATCTCCTTCCTCTGAGGCTATTTCTCCTCCTTACTTCCTCTTGATGACATTCTAAAAATGAAAGGCTTAAGATTGGTATCAAGATGTCCTCTGTGCAAAAATTCGGAGGAAGACATAAGACACATATTTTTTTAATGTGCTTTTTCTATAGATGTCTGGAATCTTTTGGGTCCCCTGGAATCATGGGGGCACATTAATTACCTATTTGTGGGAATGGAAAGCTTATGCTGAAGATGAGGGAATGTTTTTTCCCTCCCTCTGCTAGTCCTTTGGTTCCTTTGGACTGCTAGAAACAACCATAAATACAATTCCTCCCCCGCAACTGCCACTATTACTACTTCCTATATTCTTGCCTATTATTCTAAGGCCTAAGGGCCTCGACTAATGTTGTTCCCCTACGTATGAGATCTTGGCCTCCTCGGTTAGTCAGTTGGACGCCCCCTCCTCCTGGCTGGGTGAAAGTTAATGTCGATGGCAGCTGGAATGAGCTTTCTGCTGCCATTGGTGGCCCCTTCAGAAATTTTGAGGAGCACTTTATGGGCTATTTTACTTCACCTAATGTTGCTGATACTCCTTTAGCTACGAAATGTTGGTGGGTATATCTTGCTTTAAAGTGGCTTTTACTTTTAATTTTCATACTATTACTGTTGAAACAGACTCAAAATTGCTTTATGAGAAGTTAATGGGTGTCTCTCAACCTCTCTGGGATATTATTTGTACCATCAAACGTATACAAGCTTTAATAGCTAATTGTCACTTGATCGTTTGTTGGAGTTTCATTCACAGGGAAGGTAACTCCCCTGCCTTAGTTAGCCAGGCAAGCAGGTGGAGTGTGCACTGTTGGATTATCCCCCCCTACACCCCTCCGGCTTTTACTTACTGGGGACTATTTAAATTTGTCTTAAGTGAAGTCTTGATGCACTGCTTGCTGGTTTGGTTTTTTTGCTTCATTTCTGCGCTTTTATCTGCACTCTTTCCCTTTGCTGCTCTCTATGTTTCTGGCAGGTCGAACCGCCTTCTTTGTTGGGCATTCTTTCATGGTGTTGATAGACATCCTGATTTGCAATCTACTCTTTGTTGGACTAATTACTTATGGATTATTTTCCCGGTTGGCAGAACTGTTCTTAAGGAGCGTTTTTGGAGTTTTATCTAATGTCATTTTTTGGATTTTCTTTAGTATTTTGCCTGTTTTGTTTTACATATGCGCAGGTATACTTATTTTCGGTTTTGCTTTTTTGTTTGAGAATACTTGTATTTTTCGGGTTTTGATTTTGTGTGGGTTGTAATGTGTGAGGAGGAACCCCTAGAGGTGAGTTTTTTCAAATGTATTTTTTTGGGTTTTTTAGACGGGGATCCTCCACCCCTCCCCTCTTGTGTACCTTTTTCTTTATTAACACGTAGGGAGCCACCGTTGCTCTTTCTCCCAAAAAAAATAAAAAAAAATAATATATATATATAACACCTACTAAAAGAAAAGAGACTAAATTGAATGTCAAAATTCGATCAATGATTCCAAATTTCTTTCATCAGTGGAAACCAAGTTCAAAGTGTTTCTGCCACAAGATTCAATTGTGCCAAATAAAAAAAAAACAAAAAACCAATAGTTTGGCATAACAAGATATAAGAGTGATTTGAGTGAAGAGTACGAGCAACTTTTATTTCTAATGAAACAGCGAAGTCATATTGTATGAATATGGAAACTAGGACGAATACACTTTAAGAATGGAGTGAAGAAAAAAAGTAAAATAATAGTTTCTGATATCTTATGTTGTGCACCTACTACAGATATACTTATTGATGTATGTGATGTTTATTCCTTTTATATGCTAGCAAGATTTATTTGCTGGCAAAAAGGAATTTTAAGGTGGTATCTCTATAGTTATTTCAAATGTATGTCCCATCAGATTAGATTATAGTTCATTCTCTTCAAGCATTACATACATTTCTATTGTCTTTAGAAGAATCTTTATCACTATCTTTGTATTCAGAACCTACAAGTTCAGTCATTACTCCTCACATTTCATATAAAAAACTGAATCCATTAAATAAGATAGTGTACAGGATTGTGAAGCGTTGGGAAGTGGGCTAACAAAGCAGTGGAGAAGCAGAATTTACACAGATTTCAGATTTTCAGCTGCAACGGTAGGGTTTCAGTGTGTTTTTGGGGCATAATGGGACAATTTTTAAGCTGGGATCTCCATGAACTTTTTGGGTCAGTTATGGGGAAGGATTTTCAGTGTGCTGTTAATAGCAGTTTAAGGAGGCTTAGGAAAAAAACTTGCTGTGAAATTGATACAAGGAAGAGATAAGGCTCTTGTTGGGTTCTAGACATGAAGGGTAAAGAAGAGAGAGCCGGAGTGTAAGAGTGTGAGGAAAGGAGAAAGAAAGGATAGATAAAGAGATAGACAACAAGAAAGAATTCTGGAGGATGAAGAATCATGCAATAGATAGAGAGTGCAGAGGAGAGAAAATCAAGACGTGTTTTATCAAGAGGGGAAAAGAGCTGTTATAGTAAACTTATCCAATTTTCATTAAAGGAACAATAAAAGCCCCAGAGTACATGGGATTTCGAGTAGGAGCGTGAAAGAATAGAATCAGATTGGGAGTTCATAGAATGAAGTAAATATGAATCAAGCTACAAAAAAAGGGTAACACATCACAATATAGAACACATGAGCATTCAAATGCTTCAGTATCATGACTTAAGTCTATTATGCCATGGTTGGGGAGTTTGCTCTTATTAAATCTCAAGAAGAATTACAACAATGCAAAGGAGTTAGCATAAGTTGAAAAGATCCTTATGATTCCCACAAATTTGTCTTTCACAGTTCCTACCACAAAACATTACAAGAATTACAAAGTGATGTCAATTGAATCATTGCTATAAATTAAAAAAATGTTACATTTCCAAAAAGGAGTCAGATGAAAATTGATGAATCCTAAACAATTGTGCAGTCCAAGTTCTCACCATAGTAGTGAATAAAATCACATACCTTCATGCGATTTATCAGCTGTATCCAAAACCTCCCCCGTTTCAGCACACAGCCACTGCAATGTAGGACCACAAGTGACGGCAAGAATTTTGCCATCAGGTGAGATGCTCATATGATCATATGGTAAAGGAGTGCCTTTAGCATCCTTAAGGGGAATCTTGAACACTTTCAAGGTCTTTGGATCCTCGTCTAGGTGATAGCGCACTTAAAAAAGAGAAAAGAAGGATCAGATTTAGATACATAAATCATAGCATAAAGACAGAAGAACGAAAATAAAGCATGAGTGAATCAAGCTAGAGAGAACTCAACAGCAATTAAATTATCTGTATGGTACGAATAATTTAAAACTGCAAAGGTGGATCAAATTTGTTTCCTTAAGGAAAAAAATTCAGAAAACTGAGATTTCAGAAACTAATGGAAGTCCTCCTTTTATTAAAGAAAGAGCAATGGCTTACAAACGTATGCAGCTTTTACAATTTAAAGAGGCCTTTAGAAGCTGACAAATCTATAACATAAGCATACAAAAATAGAAATATCGCATACCGTTGATATTCCATATTCTAATAGTACCATCTTTTGATGCAGTAATTATATTGTCTGAATTTGGGGTGAAGCACAAACAAGTGACAGCACTCTGCCCAAAAAGAAAGCAAAAAGGAATAATAATCCCAAAAAATAAAGCATCAAACTATCAAATCAATTAATTAGCACAATAGAAACATATTAACTGGTAACTTAATAAATGAAACATATTACTGGTAACTTAAAGAATCTAGCAATTAGAATGCCGAAAATGTGTTAATATGAATGAATTAGTGCAGCATTAAGAAAAACACTCATAGATGAGAGTGAACGGTACATGTACACACACCAACTGCTGAGCACCTTAGTCCCCCAACAAAAAATGAAGCTGTTCAACGAGAGATAAAAAAGTTAACAATAAACTGAATGTATTGCACGAGTGCCAAGCTTAAATTAATTAAAAACAAAGGACTTGTAGTCTTTTTGGGACGGCTTTTCATCTGTGTTGCATTCGAAACTACAAACATAATTTTGTTTGGGGAATTGTTTTCTTACTGCATTCTAAATTTTTGTGGTGAAAAGTTATTTTTTGCAACCAAATTTGTTAAAGTATGGTAGCTATAATAAAATAGTTATTTGATTTTTAAAAAGAAATAGATATTTATAATTCTCACTGTAGCTTTTTTAAAAATTATGTTCTCCAACATAGCCTCGTAATGACTTTCAAAAATTGCAGCCGCCCCAAATAGAGCTTGTTAGGATATTAATGCTTGAAAAGTTTTGAGTATTGGTTGCAATTGATCATTTAGACATAGCCAAACTAGATAAATTTTCACTGCAGCCTCTCGGTCAAGTATGTTAATACTAATTCAACTATATTTATACTGGACCTTACAATGGTTTATGTCAATTTGAGAACTAAAGATATATTGAATTCAATTAAATAAAAGCAGCAAATACAGACAAGACACACACAAAATAACACCATATTTACAGGCATAATATAAAAAGAACCGCACACACAGACACATAGATTTTCAGCCAATCAATCATATTTACAGACACAATATAAAAAGAAGGGCGCACACGCTCACACAGATTTTCAGTCAATCAATCATATTTACAGGCATAATATAAAAAGAATTGTTCATTAAAAGTAATTAGATGGTTGCAAAAGCAAGCAGGATGGCACAAACTTTTCCTCGCCTTTCCTTAATTTACCCACTCATCTGATCAATTCAGTAATATATTGTCCTCCTATCGGACAATTTCCACCATCACCACCACCCACACCCCACAGTGAAAACAAGGGAAAAGGAAATATAATTTGTAAGTCAGTGGGAACTGGGGACAAGTCACTCCCCTCCCCACTACCCAAGCTTAAGGTTTTTTTTGGAATCGATTTTGTTTTTTATTTTTGTTTTTATCTTATCTTTTTTTCAATATATTTGTTTAGTGTGCTTTTTACATGTTTTTATTTTTGTTTCCAAAAACAAATTAGCATGTTTTTAAAAACACTCGAAATAACTTTTAGTTCTTTGGAGTGTTTTCAAAAACAACTTTATTTTAATTTAACTTACCAAACAAGTTTTGATTGAAATCAAATTATTTTAAAAAATAAAATAAAACAAAAAATAGAAAATAAAAAATATA
>NW_018164743.1:1827297-1846736 GCF_001263595.1 Phalaenopsis equestris
TTTATACAACCTCTATGTCCCCCTTTCTGTTTAATATAATTGATATATATATATATATATATATATCCACACACATACATCTACACACAAATACAAATGTACATGCGCATAAACTTTCATCACTAGATCGGTGATAACTTTCAAAGTCAGAAAAGCTATACTGACATAGACTTGTTATGATCAAATGAAAAATAATAGAATGTCACACAAACTAATGGAAAAGAAGAAAACAAAACATTAATCAAATGTATTGCATCATTGCACCAACAATAGACACAATGCATACAACATCAATTTGAGAAAGTGGGTTTAAGAAAAAAACTAGAAGTTTGAAAATAAATGATAAACCTAAAACGGATGCAAAGATTAAACTCAATAGCGCTAAGTAATTTTCATTAGAATCTAGATTCACTGTTAAGTGGTTGATTCACATGTTAAAAATATCACAAAACCACATCTTATCAGAATAACTTAGTTTATTGAAAATAGAAATAAACAGGATATCTAATCCTCTCTGTTTAAATTATACAATGGAAAAATATAGTACAGATAAAAGAGGCACTTCCTGATGCTGGGCTTGGTTAACCAAATAGCTAAGCAATACGGCTGAGCAAAAAGATTACACCAAAATTGCCTAAAATAATCCAGATGTAGGCTAAACGGCATGATGACCAAGCATACCCACATGGTCAGGCTAAGTCTAGAAGGAGGCCAACTGACATTGGTAGATCAAATCTACTTGAATGTGACTAGAACAAGTTGTATGAAAACTACATGAAAAATAACATGGAATGGATGGTAACACAACAAGCCAAAAGAGAAACACCAACTTTTAAAATATCTCTTCTAACAAGGAAGCCAATGCTCAAAAGATTTTTTTTTTTTTTTTTTGTTTTCAGCACAATGCACAAACAAAACACACACTTCAATTAATTGAAGTGCACATTTCGCATGAAGCATTAATATTTAACAATCATACATTTTAGTACAGACCAAAATTATGAATGATCTATGTCATTTTAACAAAAATATTAACAAGAAAAAAATATAAAATATACAAAGACATAGAGCATGTGTTTGATGCAATGAACAATGCATAATATTAACCCATGGCTTAAACATGCTACTTCAATTGAGGAGGTGCACCCCATGAAGTCACCCTATGAAGTCACAACAAAGTGCACGCATCGCCGATTTAACTATGCTTTACAATGTAACCAACTTCTATGCAAAACAATGTACAAACTTAACACTGTACTCTGCACTTAAAAAGCAAGCTTATTACCCTTTTAACAATACCATGCTCTCCTGTGGTTGAGCATTAATAAAAATAAAACTTAATTCATTATTAAAATCTAGAAGTGTCCAGCTAACCCATCCCCAAGACTTTTATTAGTAATTTTGTCCAAGGTTTTGATAAGTAAACCAAACATTTAACCTGAAGAAAAAATTGAAGATTCAACAATTCAATGAGGGTTGAACCAGATGAGTTAATAAATATTAAATTATTTAAATATTTTTTCCAATGATGTAATAATAATAAAATAACAATTTTTTTTATCAAATAAATAAAATTATTCTACATTAGGACACATCAGTCTTGAATACTTTGAATAAGATTTTAAATCAAAATTTTAAGGCAACATATTTTAATTATTTTCTCCATTTTTAATCTTAAAATTTCATTTTTAACCATCTATAATGAAATTACTAGACTCATTGACTCTAATTCTTAAGAGAATCTAGATCGAACTAGCTAACTAGAACATAAGACCCTGTCCTATAGACAAAGTGGCCTGTTTGAGAGCGTGTATAGTTTAATTATTTGGGATTTAATTTTTAAAACATGAGAATTATTTAAATTTAAAATGATCATAAAAGTTTCAAAAGAATTTTACGTGGTTCTAAAAAAAACAGACTATATGAATGAACATTTAACATTAAACCGCGCAACATTCTTAGGTCATTTAAATTTAAATACATATTTAAATTGGTAGAGCACATGTAGGTGAATTTCATATATTCAAATAGTTTCAACAATTTTATAGACTTGAAGCAACTTGCATGATCTCCTAAAATATGAATTTGAAATGAAGTTTTTTTAGAGAGGCACATGCAGAACTCTGGAATTATGAAAAGATGACTTATTTATGTAAGTGTTCCAAAACATAAACAATTTGAGAATATCCAAACTTTCACTCATACAAATCTTAAAATACTCTCACAAATCTCAGAGTGTAGAATTGGGTTTAAGAAATAAACATGGAATTCTATATACCTTGAAATCATTCACAATTTGAAACATTTGCAAAAATTATTATGATATTGAATACAATTTCGTTTGGGGCTATAAGAATGATCTTCTCTTAACTAGCGAATGTGTTGCAAATTCAGTCGCAGGAATATTAGGTCTTCATTTTAGCATTTAGAAATGACATTCATGTCTTAAGTCTAGCCTCAATTTATGTTATTTCACATATAAGTCAAATTTTCAACCTGATTTATGATATTTCATATTTAAGCCAAGTTTTGCCCCCAATTTATGATATTTCATATATAAGTCAATCTTTGCCCCCAAATATATTAAGTCTTTTTCTTAAAGTCCACACGTGAGTTATTTTTCAAGCCTGAAAGTCTAAATTTGATTTATTTTTCAAACATAGGAGCCTAAATTTTAAATATTTTTTTCAAATCTCAGAGCCTAAATTTAATTTATTTTCCAAATTTTTACAAGTGATTTCAAATATGTTTGCAAGTTCAAATTCTAAACCATTTTAACAAGTTTAATTATTTTAAAATTTTAAGTTATTTGTAAGTCCAAGTCACTCGAATTTTTGGCAACCTCCCTATGTCTACCCATGTTAGAGACACTGAAGAGAATGTCAACATGTCCCACTGTCTGTAAGACACGCTGATCAAAGCAAAGAGACACTGCAACCTGGGAACAAATAAAATATATTTTAACACACAGTCTATAAGGCAAATGAGAATTCAATTTACCTACAAAAAGTCAAAACACAAATATGCATATTTCCCCAAATAAATACTTAGTTTTTCTTGAATGTTACTAAATTCCCAAGACAGGTAATTGGGTTTCCCAAAACAAGCACTAAATTTCCTGACTCTTATAAAAATTTTCCCAAACAAGTATAAAATTTTGCCTAAACAATACTTTATTTCCTTGAATAGGTACTTAAGCTTCCTCGAATGGGTATTTTTTACAAAAATTCCCTCACCTCATTTCATACCTTTTTTATTAGAATCAACAAAGTCAACTATGTTGACGACAAAGTAACACAATACAAAATAATAATATAAAATATTTCACAGACACACACACACACAAGTGGGGCTATCGACTTGCAAATAGTAAAATGGGGAAAGAAGGGCTCGGTGCACGGAGAAGCATAGGTTTTGGCTAGGGCTAGGTTCGGGTAAGTGGATTGAATATGAAGAAATAGGGAGTTGAATTAGAGCAGCAAGTGGGGCTATCGACTATAGGTTTTTGTTTGGGTGAATAAAAGGAATGGAGAAGGGGGGAGTGCACTGAGCTCTCTGGGAACAAAAAGGGCGGAACAACGTAGATTCGAGTCAGAGGTGAAGGGGTCCGGCGTAGAGAAAGCAGGGTTCTGGTGCAGAGATGGTAGGGTTTCGGTGCAGGGAAGGAGCCAAGAGTTACGGAGATCTATGTTGCGTACAGTTAGAGTGGGAGGAAGACGTAGGTTCTGGAGGAGGAAGATGAGAGTTGCGGTGTACAAGGTGTGGGGCGACAGGGAAGGCGACCATAGGGAGAAAGTTGGATAAATTAGCGTAGCTTCAAATTGAGGCATCAAAGAAGAAGAAAATTAGAAATTTCAGAAGACTTTGTATGTTGGTATCCCGTCACTGCTGTCCCACTAGCCTAAGTCGAGACTATATCGCTTGAACGAGACAAAATATGTGCTGCATGGATGAATGAAGTGATGGAGAAGGTTTCTGTGTGAAAACTAGAGAAAGGAAGGGATATGGGGGATTCAGTTCGAACAAAAGGGAGAGGGATTCTTCAGTTGTGGGTTAGTAATGCGAACAAAGATATAAGGGTTTTGAACTAGATAGGAAAATGTCAAGTTGGAGGCTTGCGGTTTATGTTTCATGTGTATTACAGGAAACAAAAACAAGGAGGGCTGTGGAGACCATGCAAGAATGGTTATGGCATGTGAGTGAGAGTAAGTTAGGTGTTTTAAATTTTTTTCCTTTCTTTTTCCTTTTATTTATTTTGACGGTTGACGCATTGGATATATGCATGCATGTTAAATTGGCACGCATATGCATAATGCCTACAAACAAAATGTTGTTAAAACGAAAAAGGAAGTTAAATCGGAAGCAAAATTTGACATGTTTAACGATGGGCAAAACATGAAGGGAGAGATATGAGGGATGGGACAAGATATTATAAAAAAAGTAAAGCTTAGAGAAGAGCTTTACAATTATCTCTCTCTCTCTCTCTCTCAAGCTCCTATCACCATTTAACCCCTCCCGACCATGCTATTGTCTGCCAAGTTTCTTTTGATCTTCCTTTGTCACGGCTAAAGTGGCCACCTCTTCACCACCTTAATGCCATCCTGGTCTAATGTGACCACCAAGATCCCCATTCATCAACATCATCGTAACCTGCAAACCTCAAAATCCCTGATTAAATTAATTGAAAAGCCACCATGCGACATTTGTCACTTAACACCTTCCCAACTCCCTCACTCGCATCATCCCAATGTGTCATATTAAATATGAGGTTTGGGCTGTCATTTAAACCAAATATCGCTTCAAGAATGATTGTGATTGTCATCACAATAAGATAAAAAGCAAAAGGATCAAATTAGGAGCCTAATCCCATTAATCACTCTGCAAACTATTCAAACAAATTATATTGTTAAAACCATATCCGTTGACATGTTCAGCTCAACAATTTTTCCAAGTCTGGGTAACTATACTTACAAACAGAGGGCTACATCTGTATTCAACCAGTTGAAGTATCATATATGTCCAACAAAAATTTAAAGCATTGTATAGCACAAAATATCAGATATCTTTGGTGTATAGTGAGTTTTAAGTGGAAAAACATGACATTAAAAATTTGGTGCCCTTGCATAGGCTTCCTCAACATACTCCCAAGACCATAAACGTCGATAGATTGCACTATGGCGCATAGTACAACATAGGAGGCTAAAAATAGCATGTGTTATTTGCACCATGCACAGCCAATAGCGTGTGGCACATAGCCCACATAATGCGTGCTACTTTAATTTACATGATTTCAGATTAAAAATTAATAAGTATATTATTTTTTAATTATTTTTAATTAATATTAAACCCTATCTCATCCACAAGCCTTGCATCCTGCTCAACTTACTCCCTTGATTCTTTCTACTTAAAGGCATTAAACTCTCGGCATCGCTTGCCGCAAGTCTGCAAGCATCATTCCTACTCTTCTGTTTTGAAAGCCCCGTTCATCCCTCTCTACTTAAAAGCCACATGCAGCACACACCTCTCAAACCACACATTGCACAATGTCAGCTCACAACAAGCACTACAGCCCAGTTAATATTGAAGCCTCTTTCTGCTTCAAATCCACGCATCGCAAACTCTTTCTCCCACCAAGCAATGAAAGGAGAAGGGCTTGACAATGCTTCAACAAATTTATCTGTTCAGGCCTTTCACTTTGATTATTTTTATTAACATGATAATTTATCTTTCAATTAAATAGTAATTCATATTTAGAGCATTTTATTCATAGTTTTTAATATATTGCCATATTTAAAAAGCACGTGCCATGTCATACGCTATGCACTATGGCAACACAGGGATCATTGCGATATGATGCATTATTTGATATTGACAAGCATGCCCAATAAAAAGGTCATCATCATCACCTGACAAAACATTGCATTCCTCATAAAAACATAATGGAGAAGAGACTTATTTATCATTATAATCCTCCTCTCTATTAGTTACAATGTTGAACAGCATTGATCATACAATATTAGCAATTGAAGTGCTGGGCTTAATTTTCTCGCTCATAAGACAACTTACTCCACATACCTAATTCTATGACAATCATGCTGACAGCCCAAAAGTAACACCCATAGGTAACACTCATAGAAAACAACTTAAAATATTCACATGAGCTCACACAGAAGCTCCAAAAATACATATTGAGAAACACGATTTACAAGTAAGTTCTGCAGATAAAATTACTTTCATTTTTTATCAGCAGTAAAAGAGATGCAACAACCACGACAAACACTAAAATTGTGACAAATATCAAGCAAAAACAGTGCCGTAAACAACGAGCATTTTAAAGAATAGGAGTTGCCAATGTAAGGTAGTGATTTCAACTTCGTTAAAAAATCAAGCAAAAACAAAAAAAAAAAGATATGAAAAAGGCTTAACATTAGCTACATTACAAAAAGCATCAATGCATGAGTGAGCTGCCCCAAGTAAAATTTTTGTATGTTGTATACATTCTATAAAAGATCACCGGAAAAAAAAGAAGTAAAAAACTAGCCAACACATATTTATTTCTAAGCGGCAATCTAATGAATCAAAACAAACACTCTATAATAATTGTACTCAGTTTCAGTGTAATCATGCCACATTTAAAACCAACTAAATTATCAATAAATTGCTCCACACATAGAATCTTACCTTGTGTCCCTTCAATTGCATGACTTTCAAAACCTCCTTCACAGAACCATCCTTTGCATAAAGTATTTCCCAAACCTAAGAACCACCAATAAAATGTGATTAATAATTAAAAATTAGAAAAATTAAACTTGAAAGTTACATCATTAAGACGCACTATATGTGTGTGTGTGTGTGTGTGTGTGTGTGTGTCTATATATAACTTACAAACATTATATATAACCAAAATAACATTTTTTCACCAGTACTACTAGAAGGCAGAAAGTCAGAAGATATATTAGCAACACTGGTTGAAAATAAAGAATTTAGAAAATTTAACTTCAAAATTAAAAAATTCGTATGGAATTCCCTAAAGATCAAAGCACTTGATTATTTTTGTGCATCATAAAAATAGTGTTTAAGTGTGGGAACAGAATGTGTATACCTTCACATCTGCAGTAAAAGCTGCAGCAGCTAGGAAACGTCCATTTGGAGATATAGTAGCCATGTTATTCTTCAACTGATTTGTGTCAACAGTTGCCAACTCTTTACCACTTTTGCCATGCCACAGTTTAATATCAGTGCCTGAAAAGGTAGTTGAACATTTAGAAATCTATAATACGTAGAAAAGGTAGTTGCCCTCTATAACCCTGAAAAGGTATTTTATTCAGATTAATGTCGAAAGTTTGCAGGGGACAAAGGCAAACAACAAAATATTTCGAAAAAAAGCCTTAAATATTGCATATCTGCCTCCATCCTCCAATCACTTTTAGCTTGTTCAGTATTAATATATTATATATATATATATGTATTAATCAAGCTTGAATAAGATTTTTGAAGTCAAATTATTACAAACCCAAACACAAACAAGAGGCAACTTAATAACCATGTATAGAAAAACATCCATAAGCGCATGTACTATGTTGTTCCAAATGCTAGCGTGGAAAAATAAATAAGTCAACAACTAAAATCCTCCGAAATTCTTTCCAGTATAGGTTTCCATTGTTGGAATTTGCATAAAGAAAGGCATGGTTGTAAAGAAAAAAAGAAGATGAGAAAAGAAAAAAAGACGGCTTTATTAGCAATCAGAGCAATGTTGGAGGTCATCTTCATCAATGGTCTTCTTGAAGAACTAACAACCTAAAAAATTAAGATTGGTCCTTTTATGCTAAGACTCATTCCATCTCATTTTTGTAAACATCCCAATCCCAAATAGGGATATAGAGCAAGCCACATCGCCAAATCAAGCAGCTTAGTAGGGTGGGCCCAAGACAATGGTAGACTCCAGTGGCAGAGTCAGAAAATTCCCAGAATGGGGGCACAAAACAGTATATGGCAGTAAATCATCGTAATTTTTTTTTTAGAAATGTGTTTTTTTTCTGAAAAATGAATATAGTGTTAAGGAAGTCTAGTACAATTATAATATAATGCATTTGAAATTTTTTTGAAAATATTAGTTTCAGTATAAAATAAATGAGAAAAATTAAATCAATGTAAAATATTATAAGCCAGCAAAAAATAAATGTCGTGTAAAGAAAATTTAGTGTGGTTATAATGTAGTGTATTTGAAAAAATTTAGAGTTGTTTGGTTATGTGTAAAATTAAAATAATAATAAAATCAATTTAAAACATTCGAGGTTGGCAGAAGTCAGGTGACATCCAGGGATGATCTTTTGTTTACCTTTAGTTTTTTTGAATTTTTTTAACTTTAATTTTGAGGACTAGATGTATAAACATCTAAAACTTGAATAAATATAAAACTAATGCACTCTCGCATCACTTTTTTAAGTATCACGAAAATATTGAAACTCACCATAAAATTTTAATCAATACTTTTTATACTTGTTAAATTCCTAATAGATTGATCGTTGTGCTCACAAATATACGATGTGATGGTTCAAAAAAAAAATAACATAATGGTTGACTTTATAAATATACAAGCTTTTGACAATATTATATACGTAATTTTCCATTAATTATTTTGAAAGAGTTGAGAAATTATATATTCACCATTGGAAAGCTAGGAGTAGTAAGTGCAGGAAAAGCCATTTTTTTAATTTTTTAGCATTTTATGCCGGAAAACCATTTATTTTAGGAAGATTTACATACACACCACTCGATTCCAATATACTTACTCATCAAACACCTAAACTTCAATTTTACATAACAACCTTCCTATGCATAAAAAAGTATTTCACCTATCAAAAGTAAAAATTGTGGCAATTTTTATGAAATATGAAAGATTTGAGGGTCATAAATGTAAAAAAGTTGACTGTCGTTTTAGATATGTAAATACATAGGAATTAGGTGGTATGTATGTAAATGCCCCTCTACCTTGTTAGTAAAGGTGCTCCAGAGAGCGAATGGAGGTAGGGTGCTGAAGGTGGATTGCGGGTGAGAGCTGCATAGCGGGCTAGAAACCGGAGCAGCTAGCAGGAAAAATATTTTTATAATTTCTTTTAACCTGTAATAAAAATAATTTAGGAAAAATTTTGGGAGGGGGCTGGGACTGCTGAGTGCACGTGGCAGAATATTTGTGAACTAGAGGACAGCAAGGGGTGGCTGTCCGGGGCAGTGGCAGCGAGCAGAAAGGGCTGGAATTGAAAAACTACAGTGAAAAACTGCAAATAAGTGTTGTTCGAAGGCAGCTGCAGCGTGAAGGGCGGCCGGGAGCATCGCGGCGAATATGCGTAAGAGGATATGGATGATATTCACCACCTTGGGTGAGAGATGCAGCCGAGACACCACCCAATCCCTTGGATACAACCCTTGAATGGAGAAGAACAGACATGGAGGTTGTCTTAAACAAAGCACATGAAAAACTACAAACCTAAAAAAAAATGAATCATATAAATAAGGCCTAGATGCTTGGGCTTGGATCCACCAATGGAAAGGAGGCGCCGAACCAACATGGGAGAGCCGATCGGCCCTACCAAGTCTAGACCGATTCGGTCCAAATAAGAAAAATGATGGGATAGGCTCCTGCGGCTTTTTACACCCGTGCCATTGTAGCAATACTGTAGCTATGATCACAAAATAGCTCCATCGCAAGGTTTTTCGCAAGGTTGGGGGATTCGATCTCATCTTTCGAAGCTTTTATCTCCTCATAGTAGTTAGGTTGGCCCAATTGAAGAAAGTCGTAAGGTTGCAAGCTCCCGATAAGTAATTCATGTAGGCGTTGTCACAAAAGTAAAGAAATAAACATTTTATTGAAAACAAAATGGTGGCTACAACCAATAGAGGTTAAAGGGAAAATAAAATAACAAGATACCCAAAAATTTGAAATAGCATCAAACACAACACAAATACTTAACTAAGGTGAATCTTGGGCGGTAATGGTGGTCGATAGGGACTTGGAAAAACAGTGGCAAGGGGGGGAGTGGATTGGGCAATGAAAAAACAACGGCTAGGGGAGGTTCTAGGTAGCAGGAATAGCAGCTAGGCCGCGGGGAGGTGGTTCTGGCGGCTGGGACAGCTGTGAGATGGCACAAGGAATGGTCTTGAGCAGCTGGAACAACAATGGCAGGACAAGAGAAGTATTGGAATAACAACATGGCTGCAGGGATGTGGTTCGAAGGTTGGAACGGCAGTGGACAGCAAGGCGAGGGGCTTACGCGGTAGAGGGAGCAATGCAGAAAGCTGGGAGAAGGCGGAGGGAAAGTTGTAGGTGGTTGGGACAGCAACATTAGTGTTGGAGTAATGATCCTCGGTAGCTGGCAAATAGCAAGCGGCAGTTGGGAGAGCAGGAGATTCAGAAAGACAGATATGAGGTGATTGTCAAGGCAACTACACTAAGTAGGAATTTGTGGTAGCGAAGTGGAAGGGATGCGGAGGAGTTAGAGAAGGACAAGTATCACAACGAGAGCGAGATACAACCAGAGCACTACTCGACCCTTGAAGAAGGGTCATCACATCGGAACGAGATACAACTAGAGCACCGCTCGCCCTTGAAAACAACTCTGGAAGCAAAAATCAAAGCGTTGACGGTTCTCCTGACAAAAGACATGAAGAAAAACCCAACATCTAAAAACGGAAAATAAATGTCTTAGGGTAAATAGGAGTGGGATAACTTGTATGCACTGTTATTCCAAAGCACATCACGATAGAAAAAATATTCATCCTCTTTTTGCACAAAAATAAATCTATAATCTATTTCTCCCACTCCTCGTACCCTGTTGAATATATCAAATAAACAAGTATGTCAAGAGAAATCAACTCTAGCATGAAATATATAGCAAGCTAGATCACACTAACATATAACCACTCAAGAAAAACATTTTTCTCGAAAGGAACCTAAATCCCACTGTAGGAAATTCTAGCCCACCAAGCTCCCAAGACAATTTCCAATGTTGTGGTTCATTCCTCCGGTCTGGCCTTCTGTCAAGGGGTGCACTGTTGAACTTAATTTAATATTCAATTGATTCCTAGCGGCCTTCTAGAAATAACTCAAAAGCTTCTCATTTCTGACAAGTTGTACCTCCCTATGCAAAGGCAACTCATGAAGCAGACAATATATCTGAAAATTCTAAAATTTTCTGATCTGAGATTGTCATGTGTTTGGTTATGGGTTCTTCAAACTTAGGGACATCTTGGACGATCAATAACGATTTTGTTGGAGTCTCTCCTATAGGCTCAGCTTGAACCACATGTTTTCTTCCTCATCGGTTAGAACCTAGTACACCTCCTTTGTCTCCTCACTTTCTTCAATGTCTACGGTGTCATTGTCGATTTCTTCAACTAGTCCTTGATATATGAAATAGATCATTCTAGTAGTTTTACAATCTGATTCATATGCCAAAATTTGTGGCACTTGAAATATTTTCTGGTCAGGACAAATTTAGGACTATTGGTTTGCTACACTTGTTCTCAATTCTAAATAAGTTTCTCCTCAGGTGGGGTCAGCTTGGATGTTCCCCTGAGTGTACTCCGGTCACACGATCTTGAAGTTGAACATTGTCTGTAAGATGTGATAGTAGCCTAATAATGGGGTCTCTCCACTTTTGAAGTTGGAGTCTGAATATCCAGTCAGTAGTGAGTTGGTAGGAACCAGGGCAGCATCTCAATTTCATCTTGAACCAGATATTAACTTTATTCTTCCCTTCTCGCAGTCGAATAACCTTCAAGTTCACCCACTACTGAGATGCTCTCTTCATTAACTTGCTAACAACTAATTTCACCATTTCGTTCAATAGGACATTGAATCATTTGATGATCTCTTCTGAATCCATGTGGCTGACAAAATATGTCAAATCCACATTTACTTCAAAATTCTACTTTCTCCAAAATTTCATGTCAAATCTTAGGAAAAGTGGTTCTTTATCTTAGAAATAGAATGAAATTTGTGTAACCTCTTTGAATTGTCTTCTTTCCTCAATTTCATTGAGTTGTATCTCTTCCATAGTAAACTCCTGATCGGCATCCAACACTTATCTTCTCAGAGGCATGATTAGAATTTGGGTGTGAGTATGTGAAAGGAGGTGTGTAATGGTAATGTAAAGTGGGGAAAGAAAATTTGGAGGGGATAGAGATAGGTTTGGTACGAGATATGCTAAAAATCCTAAGGTAGAAAGAGGGATATGCTAGCTCTGATACCAAAGAATATTGGAGTTAACACAAACCACAATAGGAAAAACAAATATTATTACTGAAAGCAAATAGATAATTGCACTCAAACACACTAGAAAAGAAAATAACAAAAAACACGACACAAACTCACACTAGAGCTCGATCCATGGGTGATAGAGGTCGGCTAGATGGTTGGAGAGCGAACTTAGGCAACTGAAATAGGTTGTGGGAGGTTGGGACAGTAAAAGAAGGGGCTAGAATTGTGTTGGCAGTGAAGCTAAGGGCTAGGACAACAAGGGACAACATAGCAAAACGGTTCTGGACTAGAAAACAATAAGGATTTGCTGTCTGGAGCAGTGGCAGCAAGCAAGAGGGGCTGGAATTGAAAAAATACAGTGAAAAAACAACAAACAAGTGATGTTCGGCGGTGGTTCTAGCATCTTGGAGAAGATGCTAAAGGGGATAAAGAAGATACTCACCACCTAGGGAGAGAGATATAGCCAGAGTACCACTCAATCCTATAGATACAGCCCTCGAAGAGAGAAGAACGGATGTCAGCGGTTGTCCTAATAAAACACACAAAAAAATGTAAACTTAAAACAAAAGAATCACATAAATAAGCCCTAGATAGTTGGGATTGGATACCCCTATGGAAAGGAGGTGTTAAACCAACGTGGAAGAGCTGGTCGCCTTTCGTGTCTGGACAGATTCGATCCAAATGAGAGAAATTGCGGGATTGGTTGCCACGACCTTTTACGCCAGCATCAGTGTAGCTATATTGCAGTTGGGATCGCAAAACAACTCCAGATTAGCCCCCATGACACAAATGTTCAAGTTGCTCTCCATAAATATAACAGCAAGCCTTTGTCCCACTAAGTGGGGTCGACTACGTGAATCATTGTTCTCCATAAATACAGTTTCAAAAAATTAAGGTGTAGTACAACATTGAGGGTCAATAAATTGTGCTTAGCTCTAGCATTGAAGGCCAAGTGTTGCCAACAATACTTGACTTTAAAAATAGTACAAACATGAAGTATATCTAATATAATGAATAAATGATTGAACTGATAATTTGATGTATGGAACAAGCCTTCTCACAAAAAATGAAGTGCAATATATTATCCTAATATTCCAAATATGAAGTCTTCATGCATTTGATTGGGAAAAAAAGCGACAACGACAACAACAACAAAGCCTTATCCCACTACGTGGGGTCGGCTATATGAATCATATTTCTCCATTGTGTCATATTTAGTGTCATATTTTCATTTAGTTCTAGTAAATTAAGATTATTTTTTATACAATAAGCCCAAGACTTCCTATGTCTACCTTTGACTTTTTTAACACAAGTCGAATCTAAAACATCTACTCTCCTAATTTGATTATCAGATGGTCGACGTTTAATGTGACCAAACCATCTAAGACGACTTTCTCTAATTTTGTCTGTCACAGGAGCAACACCAACCCTATCACAGATATATTCATTTCGCATTTTCTCTCTAAGCGTAAAGTCACTCATCCACCTAATCATTCTCATCTCGGCAACACTTAACTTATTATTATGCTTCTCTTTTAAAGAGAAACATTCAGTTCCATAGAGCATTGCAGGTCTCACCACCATATTATAAAATTTTCCTTTCAGTCTAAGCGGTACTTTTCTATCACATAAAAAGCCTGAAGCATTCCTCCACTTCAACCAACCAACTTGAATTCTACTATTAACATCACCATCTATCTCAACATCACTTTGAACAACAGACGCAGAATATCTAAATCGTTCGCACCTTTTAGTAATTTGATCGCCCAAAATCACACTTCTGTCATTAGAGCTACTACTACTAAAATTACATTCCATGATTCAGTTTTAGTTCTACTTAAATGAAGGCATTTAGACTCCAATGTAGACCTGAATAATTCAAGTTTTTCCTGGGTTTTTTCTCTAGTTTTATCCACGAGAAGGATATCATCAGCAAAAAGCATACACCAAGGTACATCCTCCTGTAGATGTCCAGTAAGTCAATCCTCCTTCAGTTTGAACACAAGTAACAGCTCTAGTATACATATCTTTAATGACTTGAATGTAAGTCATATCAACACATTTCTTCTCGAGAACTTTCCAAAGGATATCTCTTGGAACCTTATCGTAAGCTTTTTCTTAATCAATAAAAATCAAATGTAGATTCTCCTTATTATCTCTGAACTTCTCCATCAAACCTCTCAATAAATGTATAGCTTCCATAGTAGACTTGCCCGGCATAAATCCAAATTGATTATGAGAAATTTTCGTGATGCGTCTTAACCTATGTTCAATTACCCTCTCCCATAATTTTAAAGTATGACACATCAACTTAATTCCTCTATAATTTACACACTCTTGTGCATCGCCTTTTTTCTTAAAAATGGGGACCAAAATACTCTTCCTCCACTCCTCACGCATTTTTTTAGTTTTTTAAAATAATATTAAAGAGTTTAGTAAGCCAAGAAACTCTCAAATCTCCTAAATATTTCCACACTTCAATTGGGATATCATCAGGTCCTATAGACTTTCCACCCTTGGTTTTCTTTAAAGCCTCCTCAACTTCTTTTTTACTAATGCGATGATAAAAATGAAATGTTTTATTATTATTCACGATATTAAGATCACTAAAGTCGATCGTATTTTCAGAAACTTCATTAAAAAGTTTATCAAAATACCTCACCCACCTATGTTGAATATTTTTTTTCTAAGAAAATTACTTTTTGATTTTCATCTTTAATTCACTTTAGAGTTAAATTTTTACTTTTCTTCTCCCTTTATATGGCTAATTTATACATATATTTTTCACCATCCTTAGTATCTAATCAATTATAAAGATCATTAAAAGAAAATTTTTTAACGTCACAGATTGTTCTTTTAGACTCCCTACGGGTCGTTTGATTGGAAAAAAAAACAATAAAGGAAAAATAAAAGAAAAACGCATATGCAATAGTAAAAGTGACAACTACAAAAAGCATAAAATGCCTAGCCCTCAAAACATTCTTCTAAAGGGTATTCATAAATTTACACATTCACTTTCAGATGTATTATTACCAGGAAACTCCATTGGGCACCCAGTTGGTTACGTCAAAAGGGCTTTTTTTTTAAATAAGGGATAGAAACCCATCAAAAAATTTTACTGGTGGAAATTATGGAAAAAGGTAAATTATGCATAAGTAGCACGAGGCGAATTGTAGATAAAGGAGTATGCACGCAATGAAACCATGCTTATGTTCCGTGTTGCAGAAGAGAAAGGGTGCTCTAGTGAGACGTAAAGAGAGACAGACATACATTGCAGAAGTATTATAACTTCAGTTTATTTTAATGAGCTAATCCCTTATATTATCATTCCCATGGTATATACAAAATACTGCAAGCAAAACAATTCCAAGTTTCTCTTCCCGACAAAACATGCAAAAAAAGACAATGGAGTACAGAACCATGGAAAAATAAGCAAGCACGTTGTCACCACTCCAAAGAATTAGACACAATACAGGAACGCAAAGGTTTTCCATCCATGATTAGCTTTAAATTGCCAATAAAAGCCCCGGAAAAAAAATCTATGGCCAAAGATGGTTGAAGCAATAAAAGCGATAGACCAATTCTAAGTTCTACATCATTAGAAAGGATAGAATACAAATCACAGAGCGTGTCATTTAATTTTCATGGATTTTTAAACTTAAAAAATATCCCACACCTTCAGAGCAAGAAGCGACGATCATGCTCCCATCACCAGTTCCATAAGTTGCAGGGACCCCAACAAGAGTCAGCACAGACCTCATCTCATGTATCTTCTGATGCTCCCATTTGATCTCTGGTGCAGGAACTTTAGCCGGCTGCTTGCTGTCACCAACAGGTTTCAAAATGACATCGCCATACATATACAGACAGGAACCCGAAAGAACATGAGCAGCCACAACCAGGGAAGAAGCTTCCTCCAGAAAAGCAATGGCAGTAGGTTGCGCACCAGCTGGCAGGTTTATCTTCAGAAGTCTGCAAAGTTTGAAAAAAAGATCCAGCAGTCAGGAAGATATATAAAACAAGAGAGATAGAAGATATAAAGCCCTACTTGAAACTTTTATTGGAAACATCGTCCACAGTGAAGACTCTAACAACTCCATCCGAACAAGCTGCAAAAATAATCAGCTAGTTAAAATAGCCAAAAAATACAGAATACACCATGAATAGACATAAAGAAATTCACTCACTGGTAGCCAGATTCCTGCCATCCGAAGAGAAACAAAGCGCATTAACAGCATCAACGTGACCCCTAAGGGTATTGATATCAAGGGGATGATGTCGCTTGTTCTGATCCTGATCTTACAACAAGAACCGATCAAAATAGACCTCATCTGGAACCGCCGGGGAAATTTAGTACAAAGAAGCGAGACCAACCTTATCCGAAGCATGAGAGTGGTGAGATCTCGAGTGGGGCTTTCTTGAGGCGGGTGGAGGGGGTTTTACGGCTGGCTTTTGGTCCGCAGTTTTGAGCTCCAGCGTCGCGACCTCAGCTCGCTTCCGGCGGAAGTAATCCGCGAATAAGAGCAGAATGAGCACGCCGCCGACGATGGCCGATAAGAGCGGGATGGAGACGACGGAGAACCCTAGGACGGTTGGGGATTGCGTCGGCATTTTTAAGATCTTATCGGAACGAAGGAGATGACTAATCGAACAAGTGAGGGAGGGAGGGAGCCACGGAGACAGACAGAGGTACTGGCTAGGCGACGCTCACTTGTGAATCCCTTAAAAGCGCTCGCTCATGCTCACTTTAGAAATGGTTTGATTAGAAAGTACAGGGTATTTATATAGGAGTGTTCAGTGGTGCGTCAAATTAGAAAATTAAACTTTCTTTTTTTTACAAAAAAATATATTTAAAATTAAAATACCTTATTTTTAAAAATGACAATTCATAAAATTTACATAACAATCAGTACCTATGTATTTAAATATCTAACACCTAAAATTCAGTTTCAACATGTCATTTTATCCATGCATGAGAACTTATATTTCATTTTTTAAAAAAAATAGTGATATTTTATATGATATGGATGATTTTAATAGTATAAATATAAAACATTACAGTTTAGATGGTGGATATGTAAATAAATAAAATTGAGTGGCATATGTGTAAATTGAATTTCTTTATAATAGTAATGTTTTTTTGTGATGTGAATTATTTGAGTTGTATCAATATAAAAAATGGAGTTTAGATATGTAAATTACATAAAATTGGTAATATAAATGTAAAAAAAATATAATTTTCGTGGTCAAACTGATCCGTTTTTACCGACTCCATGCCTGTTCAAATTAGTTCAATATGATTCGACGTTTTTAAGCCAGTCACATGTTAATTCACAGTCAAACCGATCAAACCTAAAAGTTATAACACATGGTTATCCATATTGGAGTAATCAATATTTATAAAGATGGAATGTTTGCATCATAAAATAGACCTAAGACTCCAGCTCATTATGGAATAAATCTATACATAGATAGTCCCTAAAAAATTATGTGATAAGTGTCTGTTCGAGTTGTAAATGAACCACGACACTTGATTAATAACGTGAACTCGACTTGATTAATACTCAATTAAATTTACTCAAATTAGTAAATAAATAAATTTGATTTTTTTTTTTTTAACTCAAAGGTTAAATGAATTAAACTTAAACTTGATCAGTCTATTTTAATTGTTTCACAAATAAACTCATATGTTGTTCAATAAATAACTTGTTAAATACTCTATATTAAGCTCAATTAAAGCTCATATCATATATGTATATTATTTAAATACAGTATGTGTAGCTATAAATTATTTAGTAATATATTTAATGGCAATATATTTAAATTTAAGGTAAATTTTATTTTAGGATTAATTATTTATATATAGTAATATCTTATAATTTAATATCAATATACATCTTAACTTAACATAATTCCATCTTATCTCATTATTTTAATGAACTAGTTTAATATTATATATATTGTTTTATTGAAATAAAATTTGTGTCATTTATACATTATCTTGATTAATTATGATAAAGTAGCTAAATACTAATTTAAGTACTTATTTATATTTTTAAAATTCTTTGCTAATAAATTTATATAAAGACCCAAATACATGTTCTAATTTTTAACTTCTTTATTAACTCTTTTAAGTAACTGCTAATTAATATAAACAACATGCATGTGAAAGATTAGATTGAACTCAGGTGGAATATGAACAACTTATAATACGACTAAATGAAATCTTATTAGTAACATAACTCTTAAAGTAGCATAAAAAAAACATCCAAGGAATGGACCTATTATCTCCTTTAAAGTTTTAATGAGAAATAAGAGAGTCGCAATCATAGAATGGCATAAACTTTGTATTTAGTGTGATATAACATAAAAACAAACAAGCTTTATTCAAATTCATTATAAAATAAAAATGTTACGCATTGGCCCCATGATTTTAAGAGAAAATATTACATCATGATGCAAAATTGTATCAGAACTCCAATCACAATATGTCGCATGTACAGTTTGGTGTCACTGAATACAAAAAAACAAAATATTTTAATTCATGGCGGGGTCTGATCGTGCATGTAACGTATTGTGATTGGAATCCTGATGCAGTTTTACATCATGAATACTGAAGTAATATTTTTTTCTAATTTTTGGCACAAATTTCCATCTCTAGTGGCATCTATAAATGCCACATTTGATCACTTGAAGGATTATTTACTCATAGCCTTCAAGAGGGGCCGACGGTGTCAAGAGGGAGGCCGACGAAGGTCGTCGACTTCAAGGAATACCGACCGGGAGGAGAGTCCTCCCTAGGGCATCGATACTGCACCGCGAAGGATGGCGGCTTGACCGGATCGCCAACGAGAGAGGCTGGCGAGATGGTTGGCGGCATGCTCGCTGGTGAGGGAGCTCAGGCGAAAGAGGGGATCTCGACTTGTATTCCATCTTAGGCAGAAAAATGAAGGTGAGCCGGCGACATAAAAGGTGACCGTCAGTCGAGCGCGATCACCTGCAAGGAGCAGTGAATGGCGGGAGAGTTCGCCGGAGAGCAACGACAGGAGAGGGGGGGCGACGCCCACGAGAGAAATTGGGGGCTAAGCCATCTTCGCATGAAAAAAATAGGAAGCTCCCCTTTTTCTTTTGCTGGAAGGGATTTATCCCTTTTTATTAATATATATATATATATATATAT
>NW_018164743.1:1846758-1848690 GCF_001263595.1 Phalaenopsis equestris
TATATATATATTAAGTTGTCTGATTTGTGTGTTACTGACTTGTGCATGACACCATAACAATATGGGTGTCCTCCCCAGGTAAAATTGACATTCGGGATGCACTCGCATAGTCAGTTTTATTATCTGAGGTTGTTTAAATAATTCTTCGTCGATCAAGTCAATTTAAGTTTGATTCGCGTGCGGCGTGGTGAATGGGGTTTGTTGGTTCGATCAAAGCTGTCAAACAGACAAAATGACAACCGACTTTTGCCTACGCAAAAGCCAAAGTCTAACAGAACCCCAGTCTGTGTGCCCCTCAACATGCGATGAAGATTCTCAAAGTGGATGCCTTAAACTCTAGGAAATAACATAAGTGTGAAGCTTGGTTTCAATATGCTCAAGTAAACATCCCACACATACGAAATCAATAGTGATACCAACAAAATCATCAAAAAAATCTCTATGAATGTGGGGGGGGGGGGGGGGGGCAAATGACCTAATGTCTGTTGTGGAGTTATCTGTCAAATGATCAAAATGTCTGGCCTTAAAAGGCTATAAATAGATCCCTCTCTTCACTAAAGAGAGAGCTGCGAGAAGAAGAAGTCTAATTCTAATGTCGTTAAGGGTTGAAGACCCAAAAATAACTTTCAGCACTCGTAGTTGTCGACCACCGCCTGTCAAACACTGTTGGCACCCGATGTTGTTGACCTCTGTCGGCTCCTTTGCTCATTATTGTAGATAAACTCAATTTGCTAACAATATATCTTGAATATGGTGTAATGATATATCATGAATACGGGATTACGACATATCCCGAATAAGTGTAGCAACGTATCTCGAATACAACGTAACGATATATTCTGAATATGGTGTAACGATGTATCTCAAACAAGATGTAATAACATATCTTGAACATAGCGTAAGGACATATCCAAAATATAGTGTGACAAACCTAACTACGGTGTAATGACATGTCTTTAACACAATGTAATAGCGCATATTAAACAGACTGTAACAATGTATTCCGAATATGGCCTAACGATGTATGTTGAATACGATACAATGATGTATCTCAAATATGGTGCAATGACACATCTCGAATATGGTGCAATGACATATCCCAAACACGATGTAATGATATATATTGAATATAATATAACGACATATGCCCAATACGAAGTAACGACACATCCCGAAAATGGTGTAATGATGTATCCCGAACACAGTATAATTTTGTATCCAAAACACGGTGTAATGACATATCTTGAATACATTATAACAACGAATCCCAAATACGGTATAATGATATAACATAAACATGACATAACGAATTCTCACAAATATAGTGTAACGACACATCCCAAATACGGTGTAACAAATAATGTGTGTTGAAGATCTAGAAATAACCCCATGCAACAAATGCTTACGATTGTCATATTTAGAATAATTTGATTTTTTCTAGACTCTTGAAGTTTTCTCCATATGGCGTATACCGATAAGTGATGTCCCCGGTATAAAATAGTAAAATCGATAAAAGGGTTGAAGTCACCAACTATTATAGCTTCCCACCACAACCTCTATGGCCCACCACAACCTCTATGGCCAACTAACATTTATAATTATCAACTATGGCATAAGTGGTCAGTTGTTATTGTAGCTTCCCATTACGATCTCTATGACCGACTGATGCTCTTGCAGCTAACAACTACGGCCTATGTGGCAAGTTAATACTATAGCTTTACACTACGTTGTCTGTGGCCAACTAATGTTATGCCCTCTGCAGTTGACTTATGTGGCTAACTACTATTACCTACAACCAGGAGTGCAAACGAACGAACACAAACGAACAGAGCTGGTGTTAGTGTTCGGTTCATTTAAAATTTAGTTTGTTTGAAATAAGCTCGTGTTCGAAATTGTTCGTGAAGTCACTGTTCGTGTTCGTTTCTTAACGAA
>NW_018164743.1:1848793-1855497 GCF_001263595.1 Phalaenopsis equestris
TATATTATATAAATATATAATATCTATACTAATACATTACTAATATAGTATATTAATATATTATAATTATTAATTTATTATATATTATAATTTATAAATTTTAGTGGTTTATTATATATAATTATTTTAAATTATTTTATATTTCGAACAATAACGATTCGAACACGAACAAACGCATCACTGTTCGTGTTTGATTCGTTTAACTAACCGAACGAAAAAAAATTGTTCACGTTTGTCTCGTTTAATTATCGAACGAATCGAACACGGACTCATTGACGAACCGAGCACGAACTGTTCGCGAACAACGAGCTTTTTTGACAGCCCTGCCTACAACATAAGTGGTCAGTTATTACTACAATTTCCCATTATGCGCTCTACAATTGACTTATTATGCTCTTGCAACTACCAACCATGACATATATGGTCAGTTACTACTGTAACTTCCCACTACGAGCTCTATGGCTTACTGACGCTCTTGTATCTAGCAATTATGACATATGCGGTCAGTTACTACTGCAACTTCCTGATTTAATCTATGTGGTCAACCGACGCAGCTATCAACTACCGTCTATGTGGCCAGTTACTCCGCAGCTTCCCAATACAGCCTTTGTCGCCAATGAACGCAACTGCAGTTACCAATTATGACCTATGTGACTAACTAAGACCTATGTTGCTAACTGCTACTATAGATTTCAACTACAACCTCTATAACCAACTTACATTGTTGCATCTACCAACTATGACTTATGTAACTAACGACCAGTGTAGCTTCCAACCATACCCTCCATGACTAATTGATTTTGCAATAACTACCAAATATGACTTATTTGAACAACTACGACTTATGTGGATAATTTTTATTGTAGCTTCTAACTACAACATATGAGGCTAACTAATATTACTGCAACTACCAATTACGATATATGTGGCTAACTACAACCTCTATGGCATTTGATACTGCTACAACTGTCAACTACAACATATAAGGCCAACTTTGACCTATGTGAATAATTGCTACTTTAGCTTTCAGCTGCGGCCACTATGGACAACTAATACTAACTACAACTATCAACTACGATCTATGTGACTAACTCCTACTATAATTTAGAATTAAAGCATTTATGGCCAACTGATGTTATTGCTACTACCATCTACAACCTATGTAATCACTACAGTCTATGTGGTTAACTGTTACTGCAACTTTCAATTACAACTTATGTGCCCAACTAATGTTCCTGGAGCTACTAATTATGACCATTGTGACCAACTAACATTACTGTAACCACCAACTATGGTTGTTGTCATTAACTGTTACTGCAGCTTCCAATTATGACCTCTATGACCAATTTACACTACTATAAATACCAATTACAGCACATGCGACCAACTACAGCACATGCGACCAACTACAGCAGCACATGCGACCGCGACCAACTACTATTTTATCATCCAACTATGATTTTTAAGACCAACCGACGTTATTGTAACCACTAACAACAATTTTTATGTCAGAGTACTGCCTTTGTAACAATTAGTTATGTCCTTTGCAACCCGTTATTGCAAATATGTCTAGGAACTACATTTGTTATAACCTAATTACGACTATTAGACTAAACTAATATTGTACATTTGTGATTAACAAAATGTAATTCCATCGTTAATTCAAGAGAAGAATAAACATGCATTTACATTAACATAGTGGGTTACTTTGACTGGGCTAAGCCCTGAGATTTTTTTCTCTTTTCAGTGTTTTTCCACATAAAAATCTTGATCTATCTTTATACTACTTGTTATATTACATCTGTGTGCTGGGACCTTCCTGCATGAATATGGCATTAGGCTCTTGTCCAACACGATCACTTCTACTTAGTTGAACTTTTAGGGTACAGAAAAGTTCTGTCCTTTTTGGCTAAAGTAATAATATTGACTTTGAAGTAGTTTATTGAAAATATGGTGGCAGGAAAGCCGTGCAAGAACTAAAATTTTGAGCCAGATTTCCTCTACAAAATTGGACCCTTTACATATGTCTCACCCAATTCTTATCTATCTACATGCCTAACATTTAAATGTTCATAATTACATGCATAAATTTCAAATTTTTAATTCTATACCAAAAATATCATTTTTTATAACATTTTAAAAATAAAATATATATTTTCATGCATAAAGTCATGACCCTATGATGCTATAAATGTAAATATCAAACTTTAGATGCTAGGCATTCGATAAAATTGGAACGATACAGAGAAGATTAGCATGGCCCCTGCGCAAGGATGACACGCATAAATCGAGAAATGGTCCTAATTATTTTTGGGGGCATTTACATACAAACCACAAAATTCTTATATATTACATATCTAACACCAAAGCTTGCACATTTAAGTACATAACACTAAAATCATTGACATCACATCAAAAGAGAAATATACCCTTTCATGCATAGGTTTTTAATATCAAGATATGATAAATATAAATATCAAACTTCAGGTGTTACATATATAAATGTATGAGAATTGTGTGGTATGTATGTAAATTTCCCTTAATTTTTTTATCAAAACATCCTAATACCATTATTTCCCTACCTACAAAACAAGCGTTTGGAAGGAAGGGGGACTAAACTCATCATTTCAGGTTCAAGTTCTGGATCTTCTTACCACTAAAATCTTTTGCATTTTCCGCCTTTCTCTTCTTGCTATTTACAACCAGACCATTCACATAAGCAATGTAGCCATCTGTGTCAAATTTTCTTTTGCACCCGGCATAATTCATGTACCTTATTTTCCCAAAAACTGCACGTTCTTTCCAGCCCTGCAATTGCCATAAATGAGGCTGAATTTAATTGAGCTTTTCATAAGCGACTATTTGAAGGAATAGACGCACGAATGCAGAAACTATTTTATTTCAAAAATTAGTATGAGGTGTTTGGTTTAAGTGCAGTTAATTTACTTGAGAAAAGAGAGCAAATGAATGTAACCATTCGCAATTCCCTGTCATAGTGAAAACGGGAGGGAGAACAATGTATTAGGTCATTAGTTTGACTCATACTTCCCCTTTTTATACAATAAAGCCTTAATCCCACGACGTGGGGTCGGCTACATGATTCGTTTTTCTCCATTGCGTCCTCTTTAGTGTCATATTTAATACTAAGTTAAGTGTTGCCGAGATGAGAATGAATAGGTGGATGAGTGGCTTTACACTCAGAGACAAAATGCTAAATGAATATATATGTGATAAGGTTGGTGCAGCTCCAGTGACGGACAAAATTAGAGAGAGTCGTCTTAGATGGTTTGGTCACATTAAATGTTGACCAGCTAATGGTCTGAATAGGAGAGTAGATGTTTTAGATTCGACTTATGTTAAGAAAGGTAAAGGTAGACCTAGGAAGACTTGTGTTTATTGTAGAAAAAATACTTCCCCTTTTTATTAAAAAAAAAAAAAAAAGGAATTTAACAACATACCGCCTAACCGCTCAATTACTATACTTTTACATATCCAACATCTAAAATTTACTTTTTTTTTTTTCACATTTATAACAACCAGATTTTTCATATCTCATAAAAATTTGATCATTTAGGTTTTAGAAAATGATTACATAAAAATTGAAGTTTAGATGTTAGATAAGTAAATACATAGGAATTGAGTGGTATGCATGTAAATCTTCCAAAAAACATGTAAATGCATGTAAATCTTCCAAAAAAAAAAATCAATTTCAATTCAATTTCTTTGCATGCCCATTCTCTCTCTCTCTCTCTTTCAATTACTTCAAACCAAATAGAGCCACTATGAATGATTAAAAATATATATATTCTAAGCTAACTTCTCTAGCTCCAGCAAAAAAAATCACAATGCTCATCTCAATATTCACTCTTTGTGCTTCTAATAAGCACATTTTTAGATTTCCATCTCCGACCAAACAAACTGCTCTTCAACTAAAAGCTAATTAACTTCACAAAATTAAAAATTCTTTATTCCTACAAAATAATCAAATCCTCACCTTGTGAAACATCAACATCAGAATCGGGCATGCAATCCACGATTAGAACAAACTAACCTGGTCATGGACGCCGCATATGGACCACATGCAGCCAACATAGCCATTTGGATCTCGACCATCAATCTCATACTGCCGACAAAAATTTCAGTCAGAATATGAAGCCAACTATAACGCATAAAAGATTGTTACAACTTTTAATAAGAAACATGCAGCATGTTGATCTATTCTAGCATATGTAGAAATGCAGGCTCATTAGAACGTAATAAAGGAATGAAATTGCAATAAAAATTTAGGAAATTTATATACATACAGCACAATTAGTATGCATTTACATATCGGACAGCTAAAATTTGATATTTACATTTATAAAACCTTAGTATCAAAAATCTATGCATGAAAATGTGTATTCCAGTTTTAAAAAGTTAGTGATATAGTTATTTCTGATATGATGTAAAGATTTTAGTGTTAAGTATGTAAATATGGAAGTTTAGTTTGTTAGATATATAAATATATAAGAATTGTGTGGTATGCATGTAAATGCCCCTAAATTAATCTATTGCTCCACTAACTTCTGCACCCAATTCTATGTCATTGTTTGATCGTAGACATACATGATAAACATGTTTATGAAGTTGTTATATCACGCGAGATTTACATTCATGTAAAATGTAAAAATAGTCCCCCGATTGTTTTTGTGGAGCTATTTTAGTTCCAGAGTCTTTAAATGTCAAATTAGTCCCCAATCTTTTAAATTAATGTTGTCACAGTCCTCGGCGGAGACTATTTTTGCCCATATTAAAAGAGTCAAGGAACTAAATTGACACCTTTACAAATTTTGTGACTAAAATGATCTACTACAAAGAGTAAGAAAACTATTTTGATACTTCTCCCATTTACATTCTATAAACTGTAATTTTCATGTCGCCGTGCCATGCACTACTGTCTGTAAAGTTAATTTAAAAAATAACGTCGCTGAAATCAAATAAGTTACTCATAAGAAAAAGATCAATACCTTGTCATTCAAATATATTGCTATTGCAAGTGCTTCTTCAGGTCCTCTCGTCCATTCAAGTATTTTCTTAGCCCAATACATCCTGTTAAAAAAAAAAAGGGTGCCTTATGATTAGAACGATCAGATTATATTGTGAGAAAAAGGTTAGAAGTGTAAGTTTTTTTGAGTTCAAAGTTGCATTATTGCAATTTTAGGCACATTTATCAATGTGAAAGTCTTACAAAATACGTACAATGGAGCAGGAGAAAATAGTCAGCGGGATCCCAGTAAAATTGTGGTTAAACAAAGCACATTAGTTCAGGAACTTATTTTATGTTCATAGATAACATGATAATGAACTTAAGAGTTACACTAAGTGGTGTAGAATGGTTATAATTTTAGGACTTACAAATACAACTTAGGATGACAAGAGCTCCTTTTTAATTTTAATTTAATTAGAATTAAAGTTATTTTGAGGAGGTACTATTATACGTTGTTAGTGCCTTGTTTGGGCGTTTTTGCTTTTTTTTTTGTGTATTTAGGGATTGTATTCATTGAATTTATGCCCTAAGAAGTGTTCCATTATCTTCCTTTTGCAAGTTGTGTGTCCTATAAGTTGTTTAGGAATACATGGTGGATTCTCCTCGCCAACATAGCCATTGTGCTTTCTTCCGTGCTCAACACCCTTTTTTCCCAAAACCTTGATTATAATCATTCTACCACTTCTCCAATAAACACTCGATCCTTAAACACCTTCAAGGAACTCTAGAACAGTGTCAATGCATCCATTTGCGCACAAAATATCTTATATAAAATAGGATGGTGCAATTTAAAAAAAAAACAAAAACCTAATCTGCGCATTTCATCATGAAAGCTTGATTTTTTATAACTAAATAGATTTAACCTAAACGAGAGATAATAAAGGAAATAGTGTTCTTTGTCTTCCTTTTCTTTTGAAGGTTACATTCATAAAAAAAAAATCTCCTGCAAAAAGATATAGAACGAGGAAACTGGGATAAATGTGTTTAATACCTCATAAACCCATGCATTTTCCCATGATGAACCATCTCCAACTGTGAAGCATTCCATAGCTGAAAATGTATAATTTAATTACAGATATTTTATTGTAACCACTCAATAGAACCAAAAACCATTTTCAATCTTTCCACAGAAAGGTAAATGCCAGTCAAGAAATACTTACATCATCAGCTGTTTTGGCATTTTCGAGTTCATCCCTCCTGCAATTTGCATATTTATAAGCTTTCACAATCAGAAGCATTTTGGTAACAGTTTAATGTAATAAATTTAAGGGAGAAACTACTGAACTCTAAGTTTAGGAAATTTTATTAATATCTTAGAATCAATTTGATTCTTAATGCTAAAAAAAAATCTACAAAGGAGAGAATTTTTTTGCAAAAGTAAAATAATCTGAAAGCAACAAAAAATTGTACACATGAAAATGATAGATCTTAAAACTTCATAAAATCTAGCAGCTGACAATTGGCATTGTAGTTTGTATATGTATATTTATATATATCTATCTATATATATGTGTGTGTGTGTGTGTCATGTACCCCGGCCTAATGGGTTGGCATAAGACCCCTAAGGTCGGGGGTTTGAATCCTTGGAGGTGGTACTCGAATTATTAGACACATTATGGGTGATTGGAGGCTCGTATAATAACCTTTGGATATTCATATATATATATATATATATATA
>NW_018164743.1:1859098-1866320 GCF_001263595.1 Phalaenopsis equestris
TATATATATATCTGTGTGTGTGTGTGCGCGCTCGCGCGCGCATACATTCATACATATAATAAAAGACAAAATTGCCCTAGGCTAGGCATCAACGTAACTGATAGTTATTAAAAATGTAAGGGCAATAAATAGTAGTCGGTTAGAAGCAATGATGCGGGAGTCGACGGTTGTCCGTGATAAGATGACAACTACATGGCTCCCACTGACGCGGGAGTCGCTATTCTAGACAGAAAGCGGGAGCAGGAGTTGTTGGGCGGCATAAGCTGGTTCAGTACAGTGAATTGAGGGTCGGTTGACCTTTCTTATATGGGCTTACCGCCTCCTTATGAGAGGGGGCACGCTCCTAATTACCCTAGTGCTATTTATGTGCTTTTGTCGTGTTTAGTTTTCGGTTTTTCAGTTGTGATTTTGTCAGGACAATCGTTGGCATCCCCTATTTCCCCTTCTAGAACTATACCCAAGTGTGAGTGGTACTCACATTGAATCTTATTCCAAGATGGTGATTTGCTTCCAATGAACAAGTGGCGCTTAGAATGTATCTCACTCCCGATGTGGAATTTATCTCTGACATTCCTTGCCCCACATCCCGCCCCTTTACTACCGCAACCTCTTCCCTCGCTGCAATCCCACAAATCAACACCTTGTTGTTCCCTGCGGCCTCTTCCCTCCACCTTGCCACCACCGCAGCCATCCTACCTCCCTTACTTTCTAGCCACCAGCTCCTTCCTCAACTCCGTTCCCTTAAAACCAAGGTCATGCTCACCCTAACCGTCTCCACGCCACTGCCGCAACTCTACCTGCCACCCAGCACACTTCCATCTCGCATAGCTGCCCACCACCTCTTGGGATACATTCCTAGTGGTGTTTGTATCGTTTTTGTTGCTAGTTTTACTTCTTCTGGTATGATTGTATTTCCATATTTTTGAAGTTAACAATAATGCTTGGTTTCTGTATCCAAGTTTGGGTAACTTGGATATCAAGCAAACTGGTCGATGCAATACTTAGCACTCAATTCTTATGTATTTACATATATAACACCAAAACTTCCATTTTTACATATATGTCACATTCTCTATGCATGAACATTTGCATTTCAATCTTTAAAAGTTAAAATAGTGGTACTTTTGATGTGATATGAAAGCTTTGGGTGGTATAAATGTAAAAAAGTAAACTTTGGGTGGTATAAAGGTATAAATGTAAAAAAGTAAAGTTTAGGTGCTAGATATGTAAATATGTAGTAATTCTATGATATGTATGTAAATGCCCCAAAGAATTATGTAGAATAAACACATTATGTAGCATGCTAATGGAGTAAAAGGAGAACATTTAAAAAACAGAAGTCACAATATGCTTTGAGCTTAAGCACAAAAAAGAAAACAGAAGTATATCTTGCTTTAATCCAAAGTAACTGTGAATCAATATATCAAATGAATCGACTTACTCACGTGTAGTAATGCTCCCTTTTATCACGAGCATGATCCATCAAGGTTCTACGAGCCCAATCCCAAGCACCTTGCAATGAGTCATAATGTGGTTGGTAATAGCAAAAGTTATCTGCCAGTTCCCTCCTCACAATCAATTCCTCCAAGAAAGCATCAACTGCCTGCATTGAAATTTTAAAAAATACTATAACAGGAACTCTAACACATTTTAGTACATGCATACCACTCAATTCTTATGTATTTACATATCCAACACCTAAACTTCAAATTGTTACCCACATTAATTATGCATGAGGTATATTTAACTTTTTTAAAACTTAAAATAGTGGTTTTTATGATGTAATATGAAAGATTTGAGTGTTATAAATGTAAAAAAGCAAAGTTCGGTGTAGATAGGTAATGGGTGGTATGTACGTAAACGTCTGTTCAAATTAACGTGCGCAAAGTTACTAAGTTGATCGCAAATGTTCACATTGATAGAAAATTTAGAGCTGGAATACTACTAAGCAAATCTCCATTCACAACAAATATGTCATAACAAATAAAATTGATAATGTAAACACCGCCATATTGTATGCATATTTTAGCAATTTTATTATGTTTGAGCAAAGATTCATAAAGAGAAATATACAATTGTCATAATTTCCACAGTAAAATCAATTTCTTATAAATTATGTCCAAACCAATCACCAAACATGTAATCACAAGGCAAAAAATACTTCCATTCCGCCATTCACATTATAGTTACCCTCCAAAACTTCAAAAAAGGAATCATGAAGCTGACCTGGGGATGAGCTTTTCTGAGTTTGCGTGCCTCCAATGCACAGCGCTGGGCTGAGATCTGGCCGAAATGGAGGTAAGGAGAGAGGCGGGAGAGAGCTTTAGGCTTCAGCGGATCGTTTCTATCGCTAGTGTAATTCTTCAGCCTTCTCGTCAAAAATCCCTCCTTGTCGCCCATCAAAACCTCCATGGCTGCATCCTCCCCGGGTTTACACCACTCTATCTCGGGTACTTCACATCCTTCCCTGAAACCAAAAATATTGTTCAAACATCATCAGTCTTTTCGCAATTACATACATGGCCCTCAAAAGATTGCTATTTTATGAAATAATCAAAATGCTAATTTTATAAAAAATAAAATATAAAAAGCTATGTATGTAATTATACTGATTGAGAAATAAATAAAAAACAAAACTTCAACTGCCTAGCGAACCAAACAAAAAGAAATATTACACTATAAATATAATAATAATAAAGCAAAACTTTATTAATTCACAGCTGTAATGCATATGAGATAATTAAAGTTTTAAAATACTTAAATATAATTAAAATAACAATAATAATAATAATAATAACTAACTTATTCTCATATAAACAATGAACAAATTTTGTATTTTTTAGTTAATTACATTTAACTTATGAAGTAGCAGTCAATATAGTGACTGCAAAACTTAAAATTTTACCTAAACTATTATTTGAAACGCTTTTTTATAAAAAGAAATACGTATCAATTCAAAACATATAAGAAAAAAAATTCTTTTTTAACTTCTAAATTTTTAAGTGGAAAACAAAAGAGTCTTTTCCTTCTTCATCCAAACCATAAATAAAAATAATAAACATTCAGAGTCTGTTTGAGTGCAGCTGCAGTTTATTGAATAATCTGCTGATAAGTTCATTAAAAATAATCTACTGATAATCTAGGTGCGGTGGTTATTACGAATTTTTTATTTTTTTAAAAAAGTCAGACCGCTGCCAGAAAGATGTCACTGCACCTAGATAGGTGCGGTGTGAAAACGCTATTTTCAGCGTTTTTAAAATGCATAAGCTGTCAAAACACAGTTTACTCGAACAGGTCAGGTGCGTTTATAAAACGCCACAGCACTAAATAAGCTGCCCCAAACGAGCCCTTAGATACATACCCCTTAAATTTTAAGTATTTACATATCTAACATATAAGCTTCTATCTCTCATACACAGGCCACGTACCACGCCACCTTATCCGAAAGGTGTTTTTATTTCAATTCTTAAAAGGTTAAGGTGAGTGACATGAAAGAATTGGCTGGTATAAATGTAAATTAAAGTATGGATGTTAATTTTTTAAAAAATAAGAATTGGATGGTATGGATTCAAAAATAAAATAATATAACCTCCTATATCTCTCCTAATAAAAATCTTTCTTTCCTTCAATCAAATCCCAATCGGTTTTTAGCTCATACATTGAATCTAAAAAAAAACTCGATCAAAAATTTTTAGCTCATCATGTATTTCAATCCGACCAATATCCGAGTCAAAATTCAAATTAATTTTTTGAGCTATTAACTATCTTCAAGCTCAATTTACTAAAATTATGACCCCAACGATTCAATTTCAATCCGAAGTTGGAACAGCACAAAATTAACTCAAAAAAATTTTATTCCGAAATTTTAGACTATAAATTTAGATCCGATCTCAATCAGAGCCGAAGTTCGAACCAATTTTCGAACGATTAACGATCCTCCAGCTAAATTTACAACCCTACCAGTACTCCATACCTGAGAACCTCGGTCAGCAGCTCCTCCCAATCCACATCCTTCGGATCATCCAACCCCCATTCCGAACCCGGCTTCGAAATCTCAGGAAATTCCACCAGATACTCCACCAAAGCCCTCTGAATCTTCTTCCTGATCGTCTTCGCACCATACTCCAATTTATCAGACGCGACCCACACCGGAACCACATTATGCGCATCAACCTCATAAACCCTAACCCCCTCTCCCACCCTCTCACATATCTCCTTCTTCCATTCCCTCACCGATCGGAGCGGGGAGAAATCCGTAACGAGGGCCGACGCACCGCATTCACGAACGAATTTGGGAATCGTATCGACGGCGTCTCCACGGAAAAGGAAGAAGGGGATGCTGAGATCGCGGAGGCGACGGCGAAGGAGATCGAGACCGCGGAGCATGAAGCCGAGCTGGCGAGCGTGAGCGTTGAGGAAGCGGTCGAAGAGATTGAAGGCGACGGCCATGGGGGCGGAGGATTGGTTTGCGAGGTGGATGGCGTGGATTAGGGCCCAGTTGTCGCTGCATCGTTGGTCGCGGAACATCCAGTAGATTACGGGGCCGGAGGGAGGTTTGGGGGGAGAAGGGGGGTGGGTTTTGATGGGGTTAAGGAGGCGAATGCGGCCGGGGTGGACGGTGCCGGCGGCCATGGACCGGAAGGAGGAAGGGGGGAGACGAGGGAGAAAGGAAGGATTGATTTTATAAGGTTCTCTGCTGAAGCGGGGAGTGTTGGTGGGGAATGGTGGAATTTAATGGTGTGAGGTAATATATGTGGAGGGAATGTGTACGCGCAGTGGGGCGGACGTGGATGGGTTTGTAGGGGCGGGAGGAGCGGCGCGATTGGCAGATGAGAATTGGGTATATACATAAAGAGCATATAATTCTTATGTATTTGCATCTCATACCCAAATTCTGTTGTGTAATTACTATTATTATTTTGTAAGAGTGAGATATATCTTTTCATGCAAAAATTTAAAGTGCCAAAATGTTATATTTATAAGTATAAAAGTTTAGGTATTTGATATGGAAATATATAAGGATTGTGTGCATGGTATGTAAATTTCCCATAATACTTTTTTGAAATAAGAAATATGCATGCATACCACCAATTTTATGTATTTTTATATCTAAATTTAATTTTTTTTATATTTACATGTATAATGTTTTGATCTCATAAAATTTTAAAAACTCACTTTTTAAAATAATTTTTATGTGTGTGTATATAAAAATGTGTTAGCAAGGATCTTGAAAAGTTATAACGGTTTAGAAAGGAAGAGTGTGATGAATGTGAGTTTCTATCAAATCATGAAGCCTACTTGTCTGATCGAGTAAAACCAAACTCATCGAGCCACGTTGCGGACAAAAAAACGATTAGACAACCCAAGCTCAAACTAATTGGTCAAATGCTATGTGAAAGAACATCCAAGCCGATTTTTATGGAAAAGCTGATCGAATGCAATATTAAACACCCGCATCTCATTAGTACTACTCATCGAGTACACTTTTGGCTTGTAGATTCAACATTTGAAATACTCATTTTTCTTAAAGCTTTTTGAAGTTCTCTCTTAGATGTCTCAAACAATGCTCATGACTAGCCCAAGGAAAACTTTCTCGGCATCCTCATACTACTCTAGCATTTTTATCAGAAATTATACATAAATCATGTCTACCATTAACCATCGGAACATTATGTGCAGGATTTGTAGAAAGCATATCCAATATAGATTACATATGCTAATGGAAAAAGTCCATTATTTCCCTAAACTACAACTACGATAAATAATGTCCCCTTTTAGTTTCCTAGTAAAAATGTTCCATCCATTCTAACTACAGGCCGACAGTAAGCCCATCTGCTGATTGAACGACCAAATGCCCAGAATAAACGTTTGAAGCGATTAGTTTGTCTCACTTGTATTCAATATATTGATCCTCTCATGACTGAAAAAATAGTCATAGAGAGATCTATATGACTGAGCCCAACTATCAAATATGTTTCTAAATGTCTTCATCCACCCTATATTTTCTTTTGGTTTTAAATTAAATTGTTGGTGAATAGTAGATAATATGAAATAACTTATAAATCTTGACGTGCATTGTCTATGTCCTCTCAATAAATATGTGTGCATGTATGTTAAGCAGCAATACTTATTCTTCAAGCCCCGTCTAATCACTTCTTACTTGATGCGCATTCGCCAACGACAAGGACTATATGAATGAGCATGATGCATGCAAACAATTGTGTATCTATTTTGTGTATCTATTTTAGTTAGAATAAATCATTTTATATTGTACATTATTCTTAATAAACCAACCTAATAATGCAAATTGTAGTCCGACCTTATTTGGAAAGAGCATAATTAACATGCTCATCTGGAATATTATCTTCCTGAAATATTGTTGTATTCTCAAAAGGATCATCAAATGCAATATTTTGATCACACTCTTGTGTAGTTAGACAATATCAAACATGATCATTTATAGACATCATTTGACCAATTATACGTGAGTTAACAAGTGCTCGTTATTACATTAATTCATGACCTAGAAAAGTTTGATTATCTAATTCTACATTGTTCTCAATATCTAAAAACTATCATTATCACTAGAGTTTAAACTAGATTGACTATCCACTGTGTCATAGTCCTCAAGAATTTTATTGGGGGAACCTTTGTGTTAATCCTATTAAATGTAGAGTAAAATGTTGTGTTGATGTGTTATATTTGTATAGGTTGAATCATTTTTTTTTAAACATTAATATATGATGATAATTTAAGAGAAGATAAATGGACCAAGTTTTATGCTTCCTAATATGCCTCATCAGTCTCAAGTGCTATTGATGTCAAAACTCTACATTGAACTGTTGTGCTAACATAATTTGGTTCATCGAGGGTAGAGAAAAAAGTTCAGCATAAATAATCAATGGCTTGCTACATGTCATCTTTAAAATGATTAATGTAATCTCATCATCATTAACATGGGTTGCAATAAATCTATCGTCTATAAGACAACAACGCATTATATTCACCGTGAAATTCAAACTATCATAATTTAATGATTGAATAATTTTTGTCTTCAGCATTTCTATTGTTATCTTGCTAGAAACACGAAATGAATATATTTTACTACCAACATATTTTGGAACAAACTCTTCAAAAAACGTTAAAACCCAACTATATCATATCATCAATATTACAACTTATTCAGTCATTATATGTAACTTTCCTGATATATATATATATG
>NW_018164743.1:1866336-1882848 GCF_001263595.1 Phalaenopsis equestris
ATATATATATATATACATATATATATATATATATATTAGAACGAGCATTTGGGATTAACATGTTAAAATAACATTTATTTAACATTAAAAAATTGACTAGTAACAATTATATTTTATTTATACGCACTCAACAAAAAAATTAATTGATCTCATAAAAATTATTATCAAACTTATTTTTTAAATTTAAATATGATCATAATAAATCATTAATTTAGATTTTAATCTTAATTTAGATCATAACTACTAATACTTATTTTTTCTAAGAAAATTATTCATGCATTGTTATATTTTCAATCGACAAAAAATGAAAAAAAATTTTAAATGCTTTTAATTTAATTAAAGTATTTCTTTGTTCATTTTTATAATTTGTTTTAAAAATAAGGAATTTCTATGGATTGCATTGAAATGCTTTACAAAATTTACATGCACATATAAAACATATATTTTCAAGATTTTATATTTTGTATTGTTTATTGAACAGATACAACCAAAATAACAACAACAACAAGAAGTTTTTATCCCACTAAATGGGATCGAATACTTTTCTCCATTGTGTCCCATTATAATATTTTCATTTGATCCTACTTGATTTAGATCATTTTTGATGCAATATACCCAAATCATTTTTCGTCTACCTCTGCCTTTCTTAACATAAACGAATCTAAAACATCTATTCCCCTATCCGAATCATCAAATGGTCGTCGTTTAATATGACCAAACCATAAAAAACCTTTAGCTCCAAGTACTGTCTTACTCTTAACACTCAACAAAATTCAAAAAGAAATTAAAATGAGAAGAATAGGGAAAAAAGAGAAACAAGGAAGATTTTTCTCGAATGTAAGTAAAATTTAAGCTTTTAGTAACTACCAAAAGGATGCAACAGCTGCTTCATGGATACAAACCACTAGTTAGCTTTTTAAAAAAATATATCTGATGTTCTCAGAACCAAGAAAATATGTGCAGATGCCAATTAAGAACTTAAAATTATTTCTTACGTGGAACAATTTAGTCTAACTTGAGAAAAATAGTAATCCGCCGTCTTAAATGAATGGACCCTAAAACTAACATGTTTTAAAAACATCTATTTTACAGCTTACTGAAACCATAAGCACATCAGCACCAGACAAATAGCAGCTGGATACATTAGCACCTCCACAAACAGCACTCTCAACCCATCCCTTCACAATCAGAACAAATTCTACACAGTATACTATAAATGTCAACACAATTAGAAAAAAATGGCCTCTTCTTCATCCTTATATTACAGCACTACTTCCTTCTCTTGCTGCTTCTGATGATTAAAATGGGGGTTAAAACTATAAATCTCCAGGTTTTTAATGTTGATCTTAGAAAGCCAAGCTGGGGATCTTCCCTAAATATAGCCAGACTGCAAAAATAATTGTTTTTCATAAATCCTGTGCATCTAGTTCTGGTTTTGTTGGGTATTCAAGGCCTTGCAGCGCTGGAATCCGTCTCAAGTCATCGTCTGAGTAGGTTGGGATGAACCAGTACTTCTTGTCAATCCCAAACACCTGTTCAATTAATGTTAGGTGAAACGAACAAAAGTGTACGGGTGCGATTGGGTTTTTTTTTTTTTTTTTTTTGAAGATTTTTATAAACATCTGTGACCGTAATCTAACTATAGCTTTCGTCACGTTTCAAAATTTTTTGTATGGAAAGCAACTTTTACGACTAAATCTGTTAAGAGTATGGATGTAGGAAATATTCAAAACAAAAAAGCTCCATACGTTTCGAAAAAAAATTGTTTTTTACACAACAGTATTACAACTACTTGTAAATAAAGTTGCGATCACCGCCAATGGGCCGTTAGGATATAATCCGTAAAAATGAAGTAAACCTTCACTTAAAATGTCGCCAAGTCATGCCCTATGGCAGCTCACTTGTCATTACACTAGTTATTATTCTTATTATTATTATTATTATATATTTGGAAATGTTTAGCTCGAAGTCAAACAAGCCAAACACCAATTTCAAGCAAAAATTTCTAAGAACCCGAACACATACACATGGCAAGCTCATTTAAGATTGGATCATGTAAACCCCTATAGATGAACCCTAAAGAACATGCATAAGAAGAGCTTCAAAGCAGAAATTGATGTGAGAGAGTCAGAGCTAGTGCTGTCCAAATCATTTTACAGTTCAGTTTTTATGTTCTAATTCTATTTTTATTAATTTTTCTATTTGGATGGCAAACCTGTAATAAAGGGATCTTGGTACTTATAAATAGGGGCTGTTTTTTGTATAGGGATAAATTTTAATCTTAGAATTATGAGTTTCTTTCTTTTGAGGAAGGTTGGGCTACCCGTTTATCTTCCTTGAAACTAAATCCTAGAAGTGCCAGCCCAAGTGGTGCCTTGTATGTATTCTTGTGCCTTCTTTACATCAATAACATTCTTTTTGTCGTTGCCTTCAGAATTCTTCTCAGTGATTCTTGATTGTTGTTTTGCTGAAATTCTACTCCCACACCCCTTTGTTTGTATCATTTTGATATCAAAGCTTTGGCTTCTTGATCCCAATCTTGTCAAGGTCCTCTAATCTTCTCGGTGGGCTGCTGAACCTATCTTCTCAATGATTCTTGAAATCGACAAATCTTCTATCTTCTTGCTTCTTCCCTGTTAACTTCCAGTTTCTGAAAGAGGCAGTTTTCCAAAGTTCAAGAAAGATGCAGTTTTCAAAAGTTCAAGAAAGATGCAGTTTTCAAAAGTTCAAGAAGAAAGATGCAGTTTTCTCAAAAGTTCAAGAAAGATGCAGTTTTCTGTCCCGTTGTTCTTCATGGCTGGGTTTTTCTACAATCTTTCCTCTCGACTGCTCTTTCATCCCGTCCTTCCTTTCCTTCAAACACAATATTTTTGTTATCTTTCCTGGGCTCACTAGCCTTTCTTTTGTTTGCTGTCCAGATTGTCCACAGTGCTGCTATTATTGACGATTTCCTTATTTCTAACTGTGATTTTCCAATGAAACATGCCACTATGAAGAAATATTGCAAGACAGAATCAAGAACTCATTATGGAAGGTTTATAACGGGAGATCCCGTATCTTCAAGAAAGAATAGTTGTTCTTGATCAACAAAAATTGGAAGATCATAATGTGGATCAAAAAGATAAAATTGTTAAGGAAGAAGATAAAATTGTTAAGGAAGAACATGAAAACCCATTTCATCAAGAATCCTCAAATTTCAATGGATTTGAAGGTCCAGTATCGGAATCATCGTGGATACCTGTATATAACTAGTCCGTTTATGACAAGGAAAAATGCGTTGGAATTCCTAGTGAAAAGTTCATGCAAGGACGTTTGGCTTCATGGTCTGGTGGAATTCACTGAGGACAACAGTCTATCACTAGTGAAGTATATAATTCTTTAATCTCTAAGCCGTCCAAATTATCGTCGAATGATCAAAATGATAATGATCCGATTAGGAGATTAGATGTTTTAGAATCTACTTGTGTTAAGAAAGGCATAGGTAGACCTAGGAAGACTTGGGCTTATTGTATAAAAAATGATCTTAATTTACTAGAACTAAAGGAAAATATGACACTAAATAGGACGCAACGGAGAAAAAGGATTCATGTAGCTGACCCCCCACGTAGTGTGATTAAGGCTTTGTTGTTGTTGATCAAAATGATAATGATGACAAGAAGATGGTCTCTAAGTGTATTTGCACAAATGGAATTGATAATTTTTTATCAAGATGCTACAGTTGCAAGTGCAACTACACAAAATACAGCCAAATCCAAATTTAACATTGTTGATGCAAATAATTCAGCTCTTCACGCAATTATCTTTGGAATGATGGCGACAAAGGATTTGGTATCGATGCAATAAGAGATATTGGGCATGTTAAAGAACCACTTCACTGTAAGTCTGGGGGGATCTGGACTCCAAAGAGGGATTTGGTGGTGATCATAGGACATGATTGTGTATGGAACTGGATGCAGAGCCATTGGTTTTTACAGTTGCTTGTAAAAGAGCTAAAGCCCAAGGGTTTTAGGCTGCATGAATATCATATGGTAAGCATGTGAAAGTTAAATGTGTAGTGATGAATCTCGAATGGCAGACAAAGTTGCACATTTCCATAATAGTTTTGATCCAGTTAATGTCGTAGCGATGACATATGTTTGGATCACTGATCTTAGTCATTTTCAATGTCTCTTAGTCAGAATTGGAGACCCAATTCTAATCTTTTCCAACCCCGGGAGAATGATGCGGGAGCATCAGTACTAGTGTTGTCCACATTATGTTACAGTTCAATTTTAAAGTTTTAGTTATATTTTTGAGTTTTTCTGTTTGGATTGAAAACTTGTAATAATAGGGATCTTAGTACTTATAATTTATAACTAGGGATTGTTTTGTAGATAGGGGCAGATTTTAATTTTAGAATTGTGAGTATCTTTCTTTTGGGAAGGTTGGGTTACCCGTTCATCTTTCTTGAAGCTGTATCCTGAAGTTGGCAGCCAATGTGGTGTCTTGTTGTGTGTATTCATGTGCTTCCTTTATATCAATAATTTTCTTTTTATTGCTCTTTGCCTTCAGAATTCTTCTCAGCAATTCTTGATTCCTGCTTTGCTGAAATTCCACTCTCATACCCCCTTTGCCGGTATCAGAAAAGAAAAATCTCACTTAGGAATGAAAGAAGATCAAGATGAATTGATATTTGAAATATAGGACATATAACAACTTCACAAAACTATGAATCCTTGATATTTCACTTCAAATTGCAAAATTTTGACTCATGTACATCAAAAAAATGCTACCCCCATGACAATAAAGGCATTCAAATAACAAGAAGAGAATACGAAAGAAAAGAAAGGGAAATATAAATACCTAGCACTTAATTCTTATGTATTTATATGTCTCAAACCTAAACTTTAATAAATACATAGATATAATGTTGGTGCTTTAATCCTATGCATGAAAAGGTGTATTTCACTTTTAAAAAGGAGTAACAGTACTATTTTTGATGTGATATTAAGATTGAGTGCTATGCATGCAAATATGAAAGTATAGGTGTGAGATATATAAATACAAAAGATTGTGTTCTATAAATGTAAATACCCTAAAGAAAAGAAAGGAAAAGTGAATTTTTCACCATACTCAGAAGGCATGAAGCAACTTGCAAGAGGAATCAATACATAGCCTAAGGAAAAGACCACGCCAAGGAAAGTTAAAACCATCGATCATGATCAAATCATAATATTTAAGGGGTTTTTTAGTTTGCTGAAAATGAACTGCAATATAAAAAATTTGAAAAGTAAGCTTGATTACAATGTGTCTGAAATACTTTAAGATTGTTTGGTTCACTGTAAAATAAACGATTAATTTTAACTTTTTTCTTGTTTGATTTGACGTATATCAAAAATATTGTATTTCAAAATATATTTTTTTGTCCCGCGAAAGTGGACTGTCAGCGGCAAAATACCGGCGACAAGTGGTCAGTTGTGGCAGCGACGGCGGGCTGCGGCAGGCATGCGGGCAAGCAAGCGGCGACAGGGTGCGGCAAATGAGGGTGGCAGCGGAGGTGTGCGGACTGCTTACCAACAGAATTTTAGAGTGTAAATCAAATTCGGTCGAATCGGTTGAATTTTAAATTCAATCAAAATGAACTAAGATGTAAACTTCAAACTCATTCATACTTTACATTGTATTTGTAATTCTTCATGCCAAAAACATAATTTCCTAAAATCCATGTAAAATAATTATAATACACTGCAAATCCTTCCAATCAAATAACCTCTAAGTCGTAGCATTATGATTTCAGATTTCATCTTCCTAGCACTTTATAATACCAAGTTGAGCGCCAAAAAGGTTAGTAAGAGTCACTTTTTCATAACAAGTATAACTTTGAGGTCATGACACCTTCATTTCAATTCCACGAATAAAAAAATAACTACGCGTACAAACCTGTTCAAAATTCCTCCTCCTTCCCAAATCATACCTCCATTTTGGAGTAGTTTTCTTTTCATATGCCTGATAATATAGAGGAAATATTCAAACTACTTTAAAAACTTAAATTAAACCAGAAGGGTATTTAAAAAGGCACATTTACATACGTACCAGCCAATTCTTGTGTATATGCATATCTAACACAAACTTCGTTTGCATACATTTGTACCACCCAAATCTTTCATATCACATCAAAAATGCCACTTTAAACTTTAAGAAGTATACCACTATTTTAACTTTAATAAGGTGGTATATATGAAAAAATTGAAGTTTAGGTGTAATTAGATATGTAAATACATAGGAATTGAATGGTATGTATGTAAATCTTCCAAAAAAAATGACAAGCACTAACCTCTATTGTTGTTGTATTCCCCATCACCAGGGATATATGCATGATCAGAAAGCCCAGAACACTCAGTGCAAAAGCCAAGTTCAAAACTAGCAAATATAGAAAAGAAAAACTATTAATTTTTAGCTTGTTCAAGGCAACCTGCTAATTATACGGTCATGCCAAACTTACCAAATGTCAGGAAAGTGGTTGCTAGCATTCCAGGTGTTCCTGGAATCTCTCCATCGTTGAAGAAGGCAATAAAATGTGGCAAAAGTGACATGGTGACCAGAGTTGTTTCAAGAAATGTGTAGAACTGCAACCACAATAAGGAAAATGGCAACAAGAATTAATAACTATGGTTCTAAGGGAGTCAAAAAAGCAGCAGTGACAGAGAAACAAAATGAATTGGATCAAAACCTTTCATCAGGGTTCAGCTTGACATTACAACTTTGAAGATCGGCAATCCTCAAACCAAGTTGTAAATGTTTTGCTACATAAACTAATTAATGAACACGTTGCTGATCCGGAAGGATTTCAGCATCTTTTCAAAGGCTTTCAGAATGTTTTAAGAAGTTCTAGAGCTTTTCTAGGACTTCCTAAAGATTCCAAGATGTTTCTCAATATTGCTCATATGAGCCCTTGTGACTCTAGCGGCTCTTCTTGATTTTACGATTTCAAATATGTGTTCGGTCATCTAAATATGATTTGTGAAGAGTCCAACAAGTTGCAGGCTACTCATACATTAGCAATCATGCTAATGATGAAACTGTGTGTCAAACCAGTTTGGATCTTTGATTATATGGACATCAACACATAAAAAAAAAAACTAATTGGAAATCAAGTATAAAGTTTTGTTCAACTTAATCCAAGACTAGCGTTTCAGATCTTCAATATCATTACTGAAAATTGTTTTAAGTCCAGGCTTACACTACATGCAAAGGACTCATGAACACGAAATAAATGTTAATTAAAATATATCATAAACATTTAATTGCATGTAAAATAATAATTAGCATAAATATATCTTAGAAGTATTTAAAATTTCAATTCCAAGTGTGTTTAGTTGTAACCATTTATTTGCTTTAGTAATAATATTGCATTTCCTATTGTGGTTTAGGCTAACTCTGGTATCACTTGTGCTTGTGGAGTTACTAACATATGAATTATCATATCCCAATCAAAGGCATTTTTTCAATCAAAAGCTCAATATAACATCAAAACTCTTATTAGATATCTCACTTTGCCCATCAATTTGAGAGTGATATAAAGAAAAAAAACTTTTATTGCGCTTTCTCGTTTTCAAAGAATTGTCCAAATATAACTATATGAATTTCCAATCCTTGTCAAACACAATGGAAAGCAATACATGCAATACTAGCTCATTGAAATATAATTTAGCAATGTGAGAAGTATCGGTAATGTTTTTCTATGGGATGGAATGAAATGTGGCTTTTTAGGGAAGACAAATCTAGCACTACAAAAATAGTATTTTATTCCCTTAAAGTCCATGGTAGTCCTTAAATAAAGATGAACACGATATCCTCACAAGGCTTATACAATTGGCAAAGAAATATAAAGTCTAATATTAGTTTTAATCCCCTTGGTTGCTTGACAAGTTATGTATTGTTAAATATATGAGCAACGTCTCTTTTCAAGCAAGACCAGGAATGTTTATTCCTTATTATGTCTCTAGGCTTATCCATATCAAAATGTCTTATAGAACCAACAATATACGATTCTAATACAAGAAAGTCCCTCAAAGAAAAATCAAGAATGCTAATATGTTCCCTGCTTAAATAAATAATCATCTTTAAGTACGAAATATTAAAAAATAATAAATTGTCATCAAGGTCCTAATATATCTCATAAAAGTAATTTCAAGTGGTATATTCATCTTTAATATAATCAAAACTAAGATCAACTTAATCTTCAGTGTATGCGAACTAACATCAATTTTACATAAAAGCATCAACAATCTTATTTTCAACGACAACACAATGTTTAAAGAAAAAACTGTTTTCCTGTAGAAACACAACTCAATTTGCATGTCCATGTCATAATTTTTTTGTGAACACAAATATTTGAAACCTTGGTGGTCATAATAAAGGCAAATTCTTCAAGCAACAAGCAATGTCCCTGATAATGAAGTGCTTAGACAATAAATAAATTGCCATAATATATTTTGAATACTTCTACTCAATCTCATTCAAGTAACCTCAAACAAGTTGTTAAAATTCAGCAACTTAATCATTGATGCATTCGTATATCTCTTCTTAATTTCCATAAAAACATGATTAGCAAATTTTGAACATTTAAAGCCCATTTCTTAGAACAACTTGCAATTAATGTCACGCAGTACTAAATCTTTTATTGAATAACCTGTATAAAGTGTCCAAATCATGAGAGCTCTGAATCTCATAGGTGTTAACCACTTATTAATAATTTTAGCTCAATTTTGATCAACAACAAAAATGATAGTGGATTTTATTACAAAATAATATTTCTTCAAATTCAAATATAACTTTTAAGCTTAAGATGCACAAATAGTGAACTTTTATTTTTGATATTGAACAATATTCAAAATATCATCAAAGTGCACAATAAGAAACATTTCTAATAAAAGATTATAAAACATGATTCATAATCCTGATAAAAACTAGCATATTAGGTGAATTAGTAATTCAAAAGACACCAATTCGATTTTAAAGGCTATTTTTCCACCCATCATAATCACTTCTCAAATTAACATTAGAAAAGATCACCAACAAATTAACTTTAGAAAAGATCACCAACTTAAGACCATCGTGTCCATCATATCATTCAATAGAGGAATAAGAAAGGGATATTTTATGATAAATTTAATAATTTCATTGATGATCAACAAACATGTTTCAATTATTATCTTAGGATTCAATAATTGAAACTATGCAAGAACTCATAACTTGTATTACAAACCCTTTTCTTAAAAAAATACATTAGTTGTTTTCTACCCTCAAAATGTTCTGTTAAATTATCCTACAATATGTAAAGTTTGACTATAAAAATCCAAAAATTAAATCAATGACATGTGTTATATAACCCTAAATGATGAAAATTTATTAGGTAGGATAGATATCTATAAAATCAAACAATACTTGAGCAACATCCTCGGGCATACTCACATTTGAGGTAAAACATAATCTTTCAATTCAAAAGACAATAAACAATAAATTAACTTTTCCTCCGTACGATCTTTCTTAAGATTTAGTAAAAGAAGAGCAGCAAACACCAAATTTTTCCATTAAATTTTTACTCAAGAAATATACCAAATTGATTTTTAAGTTTAGCATGTTTAGTTGGAAGAATTCTCTAATATGGTATGTTAGACAATAATAATTAAGAAATTAAATCAAGGGCATGTTGCATATCCTTGGAGCAATGTATTAAGATCATCACGCCACTATTTTTTTGCCTAATATCTTTAGTACTTCTCATATTTTGAGGCACATTTTTCAATTCAATAACCATTAGAAAGTAAACAATATCTCCTCTAAACTCTCGTTTTCAAATGAAGGTAGGCTCAAAATATGTAAAGACTTTTAATTCACTGGAAGCACAAGATTATTTTGAAGATGGCACATAATTACACTTAGGGCCTATTTTGGGCAGTTTATAACTGCGGGCGGCGTTTTCAAAATGCCGCCATATCGTTTGTTTCGCGTGTTTTACCAACTTATCCAAAAACGATGTTTTCTATTTGTTAAATACGCCGCCCGCTGGATGATCCCCGCAGGCCGCGTTTTGTTCGCATCATATGATTTTCCATCTCCCTTCCCCTCGTTCGCATCCTCTGCCCTAGCCGCTCCTCCCTCTTCTTCGGTATTTTTTCTCGATAGAGGTATAACCTCTTCATATCCCCTCGTTCGCATCCTCGTCCTAGGCTCGCCAAAACAGCACCCTTCCTCCCTCCGTCGCCCGCTACACTCCCTTCCTCGATCGGACAACTCCGGGCCCTCGCCAAATCTCTCTTTCTTCCTCAAATAAATAATCGAATGATTTATAAAGCAAAGCTCGTTAATAGCATATTCCCTAGTGGCCGAACTAGAGAGGATGTTCAATCTTCTTTTATCTGTAAATGTTTACATCCATTTTATAGAAATATTCGCGGTCTCAGGTTATAGGAATTTAGAGTTGTTTCCACAAAACCTTAATGAAGTTATGTTCACCAACAATGAGCTAAAAAGGATGGAAAACACAAGATAGCAGCATGAACAAAATTAGAAAAACATAGGATATCACAAGCAAAAAATGGCAGAATTCCTGTTACTGGTAAAAAAACGAAAAGATAAACAACAGCATTTCTTAATAGGTACGGTGGAAGTTGAAGTGATAGATATGTAAATACATAGGATGTGGCTGGTATGTATGTAAATGTTCCTAATTATTAATACTCTTTATCCATGAAACATGATATTTGCAAATAACAATTTCCTGCTAGGACAGAAAAACTGAATGAAATGCTTATTTATAGGAATAAATGGATTTTTACAAGTTGAATTTCCTGCACCTATTTTCCTGATTCTGCTCTTCTCCTCATTAGGAATAAAAGGATTTTTACACACATTTTCCAACATTAATGGCTGTTGATTCTGAAATGTTAGGAATAACAGAAAGTCACTATGTCTGATTGAAGAGGGAGTGGAGAGCAGCTAATAAGAAATTAAAAAGTTTTGTGGTTGTAATTTATGATGATATGAAAAAATTTTTAATTTAACTCTACTTCAAATGAAATTATATAAATATATGGTCACACAAAATACTAACTCGTATTGTTGTAGTTCATGATGCATGAAAATTCTTTTGCAGTTAAATTGTATCATAAGGTTGTTAAGGATATTTCATCACTTTTTCAACTCAAGGACACGAACATGGAGCATGGATATGAATATGGAGAGAATGAGGATGCTTTTTCGTGAAATTATTTTTTTACCCAAAGAAAATCATTGAAATATTTTATTAGTTTTTTAACCTACGTTTTATTTATTGCAATGCACTGGTCATCATTTCAAAATTTGGATAAGCAACCTGATATTAATGCGCACTTGCTTGTAACTTTTAAATTTGGTGGATATTGGACTCAAGTCAAGATCCTAGAGAGGAAGAAATATGATGGGGGTAAACAAAGAACTATGGAGATTAAAGAAAATATGTTGAATCTTCATTTTGAGTTGGAGGGAAAAAAAAAAGATTATTTGCTAGATGTCAATGCAAGCCACCTGCCAAAAAGAAGAGTATCAAATATTATATGCCGTTTAAAAACTGACACTATAGCGTGATAATGGTTTGCTCATGTGTAAAAGCGACTTTGATTGCATCCTGTTGCAATTTGATATTAAGTTCTTAGCTTCACTTTAGTTGAAGTGCTGCCATTGTTGGAAGAAGCGACTCAGCAAACCAATTTTATAAATTTCATATCAAACTTTTAAGCGTTAGATATGTATATACATAAGAACTGTGTGGTGTGTATGTAAATTTGAGTATTCTGCAAATCCAGTTTCAGTAAATGTTGAGCTGATTAAAGCATGAAATCCTTTGGCTATGACAAATGTTGAATTTTTGTGCGGTATGCTGCTCCACTATAAATGAACAATATCTTAAGAACGTTCATCTTCTTTTTATAGTTTAGAATTGTTTTTTCTTCATTATTCAATTCCCAGAATTTATCTTAAACCATTGTTCAAGTTCAAGGGGATGTGGGCAAAGAAATGAGAACTGTTTACTAATAGACTTCAAGAAAGTTAGCATTCTGGGATCATCTATAATAACAAGGAGATGTTGGCAAAGAAATGAGAACTGTTTATCCATTATACATATAATGAGCAACAAATATCTCAAGATTCTCATTACATTAAATCCAAAACATCATTTTTTTGATTGACCCAACTACAGGTAACTTTTACAACTTCAACATTTTACCTTCATGGTTTTAATACATCGACAGCATAAGAAATGTAAATACGAACAAAATAACTACAACAGTTATAGAATGGGAGGGTATCAGAATTTTAATGAGAAATTTTAATTCCCCAAAATATCTCTTAGTTAAATCCTCAAAATATTTTATGTCGGTGTATTCATTATCCCTTTCATCAATCCACTTGAAGTATTTACAATCACTTTCGGTCTTACTCTGGGACATCTGCAAAATAATCTTCCATATTATCTTCTTTAGGGGTTCTAAATACCATGCATTGTAATTTGCAGTGACAAAATTCTTAGGGAAATTCAATGCCCTTCGATTGCATTGAATTCATAGCTCACAATGCAATACATGCGTACATTTTCATTTCGATGGGTTTTCATTATCAATTTTCATCAAGATGGAATTAATGACAATCACGAAGCTTAATTTTTAGCTAAATAATACTTGTTGGCATCCATTTTTTATGTGACATACACTGAACATCCTCGGATAACGTTGCTCGGGACATGTTTCTTCTGCATTTTAAATTGAATATTATCATACTTTTTATTGTAATTTTAATATGTATTTTATTTTTTTTGGTTTTTTTGATACTCACTATTAAGTGATGTGTATATTTTTTTTGTGTTGTTATGAAATATTTTTTTCTTGTTCTAAACTATCAAATATATAGTCATAACAATTTTGTTGTAAACAGCACAACTGCATAATGGTTGAATGGTCATTTATCCAGAAAAAGTTACAAATTAGTTTTTTTTCAAACACACAAACCAAACAGCTAGACACATTCGTTAAATGGCGGAATTATAATTTATTCAGAAACAGTTGCAAATCAGTTGTTTTTCAAACGCACAAACCAAACAGTCAGTCAGCTTATCTGGATCAGTTGCTGATCACCAGTTCATCAGGATAAGTTGTTTATCTGGATAAGCTGGATAAGTTGCAGTTGCCCCAAACAGGCCCTTAGTCTTTGTAGATTTTAAAATTACTCTTTCAATTATCTGACAGTTACTATTAGATATCCCAAACGAATAAGATCTAAACCACATAAAATGACTGACCCAGAAGAACATCTACGGCATTCATGAGTACACCACAATAAATTTTATCAGAATAGATGATAAATTGAATGGGAACTAAATATACTTGCCACATAAATAGCAGCCTTATCTGCTAACGTCATCCAATAACTCATATGATGAAAACAAATTTTGCAATAATGTTCATATAATCCCCATTGTTTATAATGCATGAGAGGCAACCGTTCCATGGAATCGAAATGCGACACATTCGATTGTGGGATTCCACAATCTATCAGAATCACAAAATTCAGATATCGAGAGTCGTGATTTTAGCACAGAATATATCTCGCTCCCAATTTCAACTTAATTCTTTTCATTTATTTTGAGATTTTTCTATATGTTAATTCTAATTAAGTGTATTTCTGGGGGAGAATATTTAGATGCTGGCTTTTGTGTTTTAAGAAGTTTTGTTTTGTTTTGAGGATTATGAAAATGTGATCACTGATTTCCTGCTTTAGGAGTATTATATTATCTTCATTTTGCAAGTGGTGTGCTTGTATCTTGCTCAAAAACAGGTGATGAAACTTCTCGTTGTTCATACCACTTTAGTACTTTGTGAGCCTTACTATATGTATGTATGTATAGTCTCCACAGAAATACACCTTTTGATTTGATGAAATAAAATTACCTCTGGGTTTATTTTTTCTTATATATATATATATATCCCTAACATTGCCTATTCATTCCTAATTCCCTAAAAAAAAATTAAAAATTCAACACTCCTTCGTCTACCAAAAATCTGCCCGGACGCCTAATACTAAAACCCTAAACTTCGATCAACCTTTTATCTACAACCTTACACACATTGAAACCTTGATCGAGATTAAATGACACAATATTGCCTCAGAGAAATCAGCAATGAGGTGTGTGGGTTCTTAATATGGAGGATATGCAACAAGAAATTCTTCAATTACAAGAAAGACTTGACGACTTTGAGAGGAGACAACCCGAAAAGGCCACCCATAGCCACAAAGATGACTCATCGGATTAAGAGAATGAAGTGAATCCCTTCCATCAGCTAATTTTCAATTATAAAGAATCAATACCACCCCGAAGATTTAGCATGGAATATCGGAGGAGCAAGGATTTTAGAGTAAAGATGGATCCACCAAATCTTGACTGTCACATGGATCCAGACGAGTTCATTGAGTGGCTCCAAACAGTGGAATGGGACTTTCAATACAAGGACGACATCAAGTGTAAAGCTAACAGTCATCAAGTTAAATAAGAGTGTATCTCTATGGTGAAAATTTTTGAAAAACCAACGCCAGCAAGAGAGATAAGTAAAATAACAACCTAGTCCAAGATGAGCAGGGAGATGCAGCGTACACTACAGACAAGATGTGTTCTAGTCCAAGATGAGAAGGGATATGCAGCGTACATTACAGACATGATGTGTTCTTGAGGCTTCATCGATTACAACAGAAAGACCTTTCTGTAGAGTACACCACTGAGTTCGAGCAGCCTATTTAAAAAAGTGAAGTAGCGGAGCCTGCGGAGAACACTATAGCCCGATATCTAGGAGGATTGAAATCGTCTATTGGCAACGTGGTATAGTTGTAACCCATATTAGACATGACAGGATGTCCAAACTCTAACCCTGAAGGTGGTGAGATAACATAATAGTATCGAGCCCACACCACCCTTCAAACAGGATTCAAACATAGGATCAGACATCAAAAGTACACCTAATGGAGCAACCAAGCCAACCCCGCCAAAGGAGAAACACGTAGAGGATGGAGAAAAGGTTGAGGTTGTTGATACTCTTAAATTTGTCACAACCATGAAGTGTTTCAAGGATCATGGTATTAGGTCGTTGCATCTGATTGCCCAAACATAAGGATGATATCAATCACTACGAATGGTGCAGTGAAATAAGCAGCGTATGAAGACCCAGATGAGGAGAATGGAAAGGAGTACATCTTGCAACCGCTAAGGGAGAGATGTTAGCGATTTAACTTGAGCACATAATAGAGACTCTAGCAGAATTAACATTGGTTACCCTAGAAGGTAGTGAGCCTGAGACAATTAGCATTCATCTAGAGTTTGAGGATGTGATATCACAAACTAGCTTTTTGGAGGTATTAAGAGGAGCATCAGCAGGATTAGCATTGGTTGTCAAAGAGGCCATAAGTTCGATGAGCCGACACCATACACATGACAACCCCAGATAAGAGAATTTTGGAATTTTAAGACATACAGTCTACCTTCTATGTTGCCACTAATGAGAGAGGTCTAATATGTCAGAGATGTGAAGATTTTGAACTATTTTTGGAAGGCTATATGAAATAACTAGTTGTTAAAATTCAATTCAGCTCAACAACGTGGTCCCACACAAATGTCCAGATAGGAGTGGTGAGATACTACTTTGGAAATCTCAACATGTATTTTGTGGAAAAGAATATCCAATAGTGAGATTCAAGCATTTTCATAGAAGAAAAATCCTCTCCTATCCGGAGAGAATGACGCGAGAGCAACCAACATTCTGCGGGATCTAAACACGGTAACCGCAATTGCGGGATTCCACAATCTTTCGGAATCATAAAACCACATGATCGAGAGTCATGATTTTAGCACATAATACATCTCATTCCCAATTTTAACTTGATTATTTTCCTTTTTGGGCTTTTTTCTATTTTGTTATTTCTAATTACATTTATCTCTACAGGAGAGACTATTTATATGTTGAATTTTCTTTTTTGAAGACTTTTGTTTTGTTTTGAGTATTACGGAGTTCGTAGTCTCTGATTTTCTGCTTCAGTGATGTATCATCTTCCTTTTGCAAATGATTTGTTTGTAACGTGCTCAAAAACAGGTAGTGAACCTTCTCACTCCCAGCACAATGTTAGTTGTCATTAGGGGTGTAAACGAGCCGAACACGAGCGAGCCATGCTCGGCTCGTTTATATTTCGAGCTCAAAAAGTGTGTTCGTGTTCGGCTCGTTTGCTTAACGAGTCGAACACGAGCTGTTCACGAACAAAGAGTCCTTTTAACAACCTTAATCATGTAGTCATAAGACAATAAGGGTTTGAGCAAGATTTAAAAATTATTATTTATATTAAAACATCATTTGAATCTAATTTAATAATTTTTATTCTATTTTCTTAATTAATATTTTAATTGATTATAAATCTTTGTAGCCTTATAGTCAATTAGATTATTTTAAAATACTACTT